>NC_070588.1:31241822-31246822 GCF_027409825.1 Scomber japonicus
ATGTTTGTAGCAGATTCGTAGATGGTAGCTTAACAGTGTAAACAGTTTAGTGAGTAAAAACACTCAGCAGGTTCAGTTATTGTACATTATTAGCTTGAATTGATCAAGTCAACATGGAAACTGCAGAGTCATGTCGAGTTTGCATTTCTATTAAATAATAGAAGCAGAGTGGAGGTTTCTGGCACAACTTCACCTGTCGATAACGTGATTATCGACATCATGCAAACTGGTGTTGAATTTAAGTTCATATTAAGTAGTAGAAGCAGGGTGGAGGTTTCTGGCACTACTCAGAGAAACCAGTGGAAAGAAGTCAATGCTCCAGCAACACACGTACAGTAGTATAAATTGTAAAAGTTGTAAAGTATTGTTTGAGCTTGCAGCCTTCATCAGGGTCATCATCATGCTTTTTCTATTTTTGCTGCACATTAAATTTACTGTAAATGTCCACTGTGGGAATAATAAAGGAATCTTATCTTATTACAAACAATATTTAAATAGGGGAGTTAAAAAGCAGAAGAAATCTTTCAAAAAGGAAAAAAAAAATGTGTATGTATCAGCCAAAGGATGTCTATACATGGTCATGTGACTTCAGGCCAATCATTATCCCAGACAGACAGATAAGATGCCCATTTATTATGACATATTTAACATTAATATTCATTTTAAATGTGAGATAAATGTGAAATAAATACTAAAACAGGGTGAATTAATGTAATAATAATAATGATGATGATAATAAAGGCCTGCTTCTATTATAAGCCTGGCTCTAAATAAAGGGCTCTAATTGAAGCATTGTTCTGCTATCATATCAATCTGTTATCTTTCCTCTTTTAAGAGGTCAAAGGTCACACCCACCCCAAACTCTGATGAGGTCACTTCCTTTTTCTTATAAGAGAGGAGAGGGAGAGTGTTGTTATTAACACAGGAAGCCCCACTCCTACTTCACGGGGTGTGGTGTATATATATGTGTGTGTGTGTGTGTGTGTGTGTATACAGCATCAACTTCTCTTACTTTCATTTGTTTTAAACTAATGGAAATATAATAAAAGTGATGCTCAGAAGTCATTGACAGGCCGTTGCATGCAGCTCACACACACTGTAAATCCTGATGAGCCATTTACTGCCAGCTTCTCTGCTGCTACAAGTCCAAACAAGTTCACTGGAGGGAATTTGGCCTTAACCTCTCACATCAGCTCAGTTCACTGTGAAACATGCCAAACATGATTTATGGAAGAAAGCTGCAGGGGTAAGAGGTTGGAGCTGATAGGTTGCTGGTTTAACACCCCCCCCCCCCCCGTTGCTGATGTGTAACTATATTTTTATGTCTTGTGTCTATCAAGTTTTACATATTCTTACATGTGAGAGATGATTTGGAGAAAGACCAGAACATATGAAAGTATGTGGATTGATGGTGTCTCTAGCCAATACCTGATCAGCTTAATTAGATCAATATGAGAGCTGATAACCACCCAATAGATGAGAACATTAACTCTACTACTACGACTGCTATCAGCAGTAGTAGTGATTGTAATTAACATTAATACCAGTGTGTGTGTGTGTGTGTGTGTGTGTGTGTGTGTGTGTGTGTGTGTGTGTGTGTGTGTGTGTGTGTGTGTGTGTGATAATGGGCTAAATGACCTCAGGCTGCTATTGTGTCACCTCATGTAGCATCATGTGTGAAGACATTTAAATGGAACATGACAGATGTGTGACTGTGACATGGATGTGTCCTTAATGTGTCTCTTTTCCTGTCTGTGTGTCTAAGTGTGCTTGTATGTGTGTGCTTTGTGTGTGTGAGTGATTGTGTTGGTTTGTGTGTTTGTGTGTGTGTCTATCTAAGTGTGTGTGTATGTTTGTGTCTGTCTGTGTGTGTGCGTGAGTGATTATGTTGGTTTGTGTGTGTGTGTGTGTGTGTGTGATTGTGTTGGTTTGTGTTGTGACTGTGCTTCTGTGTGTGTGATTGTGCTTCTGTCTGTGTGTGTGAGTGTGTGTGTGTGTCTAATGTTTTGCAGTGTTTCTCATTAAAATCACAGCCATTGTATTATTACAGAAGACACGTGATAATACCGGACACACTGCCAGTAGTACCAGTGCGTGCGTGCGTGCGTGCGTGCGTGCGTGCGTGCGTGCGTGCGTGCGTGCGTGCGTGTGTGTGTGTGTGTGTGTGTGTGTGTGTGTGCAGTCAGTAGTTGAGTCAGACCGCTGCTGTTGTGTTTGCTCAGAAGATGAAAGCAGGACTGACTGGCTCTTTTGTTTCTAACTACACTGTTTTAAATAGCACTTCCTGTGACTGAGTGACCCATGATGCAACGCTGCACACGCTGCCAGTGCTCACACACAGCTGTGATTGAGCATTCACTGAGCTGCTAGTACAGTCTGATCAGTGACAGCAGCACAACAACAAGCAGAGACAGAAGTGGACTGAACCTCTATCAGCAGATGTAGATTGTCATCATGATCACATGACTGATTTGTGATGTTCTGTTAGGCAGTTATGAACAATGAATTTGCTTTTGCTATAGCGCCCCCTGATGGTGGGTATGTATGTAATCCATATTTAACATAGCTGTGATGTGAGAGGGACCTCATTCACTTTGTCCATAGATGATGTCACGTGACTCACAGCAGGATTTCTTCTACAGCTCGATCAGCTGATCAGTTAAATCATAGATTCTTACCAAGGGGTACCGGGGCCCTCTGCTATGGTACCGGGTCCCTCTGCTATGGTACCGGGGCCCACAGCTATGGTACCGGGCCCCTCTGCTATGGTACTGGGCCCCTCTGCTATGGTACCGGGGCCCTCTGCTATGGTACCAGGTAGGGATGGGCATTTCAAGCAAAAACACTTCGAAAATCGCTGGAACTGTTCGACCGATTTTCCAACGTCCGGGGGCGGTGGGGGGTGTGGGGGGGGGGGGGGTGACGTGACGTGCGCGCACACACACAGAGAGAGAGAGAGAGAGATTTTTGACGGCTGTACCAGTCTCTGCATGTTTCTCCGTTTGTAGAAGAGCATTTAGCTATATATAGCTATAGCTAATCTTATATTGCCCTCGTGCGGATAGGAGCCGAACTGCACACCAAAAAAGGAGGAGATAAAAAGACATTAGTTCATATATTTATTTATGCTTTAGTCACATTAACTATTCGATTTTTTACAATGTAACGAATATTAGAATATTAGCAAATCATGACCCATCCCTAGTACCGGGGCCCTCTGCTATGGAACTTGCTGCTTGAGTATCTCATGCAAGCACAATCAGTTTCATCACTTCTTAAAGCCTTCTTATAGTTTTACTGACTATATTCCTCATCCTTTTTATGAATTTAATGATATAATCTATATCCTTATATCTCTGTTTCATGGTTTTGTCTGTTGTAAAATATCTAAAAGATAGATCTAAAATCTAAATGATCTGCTTCTTTGATAAAAAAGTTAAAGGTGGTTGAAAACAGCAGGTGAGCAGCTTGTATGAAGATGTATTCTGGCAGGTAACATCCAGTCACAGAGCTTATAGTAATGTCTGCTTGCACCTGAGGCTCATGGGTATTGTAGCTAAACATCTACACACCTTTTTTTTATCCAACAACAAATATTTCAACTAATGAGGGGTTTTCTTGTGTTTTCTTCCATTCTAATGTGCTGCTGATGTTGCTAAGCAGCAGTGTAAAAAGGTGAAGGTGTGTATTTGCGTATCATCAGCAGGAAGTGTGTGCAGTATACAGGTGATTATAGGAAGATGCTGACTGCTTTAGTTCCTCATGTTTTCTGGTGACAGATCATCAGCAGTGAAGCACACTAAAATGAGATGATTGGAATCTAAACACTCAAAAAAAATCCCTTTTCCATGATTGTTGCCTGCAGAGGAAATGAACTCTTGGTCCATTCTCGCTCTGTTAAACAAAACAAATGTGTTTTCAGAAGCCTGAGCTCAACCTCTCCAGAACAATGTGAAATTATTGGCTGGACATTTCTCTGCCTTATTTGGCTGCTGCTGATAATATTGTTGTTTCTGAGCTGCAGCAGGATGTGATGTCACTGATCTTGGCCTTGAGCGACTAACCCCTGCCCGTCCAAAACAACACTGACTCTGCCAACAGTTGCTCTTAAAACTACATTTCTCTGCTGCTGTGTCTGTGGTGCACTGTGTGTTTTCATTAGTGCTGTAAATATCAATATGAACAAGTTTATTATACTATATTTCTCTACTTCCTCTTTACTTCTAAATACACAGCTCAAGCAGACCCATCTCTCATCTCATTTTCTTGGTTTTGTCTCCTCAGATCTGTCAAAGAACCGGCTCGCTGATGTCCCCACAGAGGTCTGCCATCTGGTTGCCTTGGAAACGCTAAACCTGTACCACAACTGCATTAGGACCATCCCAGACAGCATGATCAGCCTTCAGTCACTCACTTCCTTAAACCTCAGGTATACACACACACACACACACACACACTTTGGTAATGTTTGTTATTATATATATAATTATAAATCAGTTTTCATCAGTACAGAATGGAGCAGTCTGTTAACAATATATGAAATGATTCAATCTTGAGTGAAAAAATGCACACTTGACCAATCATATAGGCTCACATCCCACATGAACGATGACATCACTGTGATAAGTGGCTGTTTTATGAGTGTGACCAGTTCCTCTGAGACACTTCCAAACACTGAGAGAGACTTTTTTTACTTCTATTTTCTCTGTAATGTGCAGTATCACGGTTCATTTTAGGATACACCCATGATACAAACATTAGGGCTGTTCTAAATGCTTTGAAGCTTTTTATTTGTTGCCATGGTATCCAAATGGCAAAATCAGTTTTTTTGAATATTTGATATGATGGAGGCAGAGAGCGAGTCATGGTGCAGATGCCTGTCTCTCTCTCTCTCTCTCTCTCTCTCTCTCTCTCTCTCTCTCTCTCTCTCTCCCTCTCTCTCTCTCTCCCTCACCCCATAGCAAAGCTTCAAAAACATTCAAATCATTACTGCCAAAGTT
>NC_070588.1:32149322-32249322 GCF_027409825.1 Scomber japonicus
CGACGGCGTGTCAGTGGGATTGAGGAGGTCTTCGAAGTATTCCTTCCACGAAAGCATAACGTCCCGAGTCGAGGTCAGTATGGTCCCCCACCATACACAGTGTACATACATGGTGCACTGCTTCCCCCTCCTGAGATACCGGATGGTGGTCCAGAACCTCTTTGAAGCCGTGCGGAAGTCGTTCTCCATGGCCTCACCAAACTCCTCCCATGACCGTGTTTTTGCCTCAGCGACCACCGCAGCTGCACTCCGCTTGGCCTGTCGGTACCTGCCTGCTGCCTCCGGAGTCCCACAGGCCACAAAGGCCCTATAGGACTCCTTCTTCAACTTGACGATTCGGATATTGCCGCCACGACAGGTACCGACCACCTTACGGCCACAGAACCAGTCGGCCGCCCCTACAACGGAGGCACGGAACATGGCCCACTCGAACTTAATGTCCCCCGCCTCCCCCAGTACACGGTCAAAGCTCTCGGAGGTGGGAGTTGAAACTCTCTCTGATTGAGACTCTGCCAGACGTTCCCAGCAGACCCTCACAATGCGTTTGGGTCTGCCAGGTCTGACTGGCATCCTCCCCCACCATCGGAGCCAACTCACCACCAGGTGGTGATCAGTTGACAGCTCCAGCCCTTTCTTCGCCCGAGTGTCCAATACATGCGTCCGCAAGTCCAACGACACGACTACAAAGTCAATCATCGAACTGCGGCCTAGGCTGTCCTGGTGCCAAGTGCACATGTGGACACCCTTATGCTTGAACATGGTGTTTGTTATGGACACGGGGTGGGCAATAAGTAAGCCACCCCTGTCCAACGCCTCTCACCAGCAGCAAATCCAGAGTGGAAGAGAGTCCAACCCCTCTCAAGAAGACTGGTTCCAGAGCCCTTGCTATGCGTCGAGGTGAGGCCGACTGTATATCTAGCTTCTTCTCAACCTCGCACACCAGCTCAGGCTCCTTCCCTACCAGAGAGGTGACATTCCACATCCCTATAGCTAGTTTCTGCAGCCGAGGATTGGACCGCCAAGGTCCCCGCCTTCGGCTGCCGCCCAGCACACACTGCACCTGACCCCTTTGGCCCATCCTGCAGGTGGTGAGTCTGCGGGATGTGGGTCCCATGTCGCCTCTCCGGGCCCCATGGGTGCAGGCCTGGCCACCAGGCGCTTGCTACCAAGCCCCACCCCCAGGCCTGGCTCCAGGGGGGCACCTTTTTATATTGTGTATTGAACTTTATTGCTCTTATAGATTGTCAATATTTTATTTATGTCTTAATGTTTTAATTGTCTTAAATGTTCTTATGGCTCAGGGAGTGCTATCTAAATGTTGTTATATGTTGTTGTATATAATGACAATAAAGCTATTAAACTACTTGTCCCCTTAAAGAGAAAGGTCCCTGCAAATAAATAGAAGGTTGTCCTAAGTGATCACTTTCATCCTATGATGAAACATTTCATTTATCTTGACGGGAGTGGTGTCTTCCAGGATGCCCCCATCCATAAGCAACAAGGGTTCACTGACTGGTTTGATGAGATAATAGAATATGAAAATGATGTGAATCATATGCCATGGCCTTTGCAGTCACAAGATCTCTACCCAATTGAACACCTGTGGGATTTTGAACCAATGTGTTAGACAGCACTCTCCACCACCATCAAAACACCAAATGAGGGAATATAGTAGAGTAGAGTTCAAAGACTCTAGAATCAATGCCAAGGTGCATTGAAGCTGTTCTGGAAGCATGTGGTGGTCCAACACCTTACTTTGTCACCTGTCTGTATACACATACATGCACGTTCATAACAGTTAATTGAAACAAAGTGAACATTTTAAATGACTAAAAATGAATTAAAAGATATTTATGAATAATTTCAACAAATGGACAAATCAGTACATTAGTCAAGCTGATGATATACTCTTTACTCTCTATCATATATAAAACTACATAGTCTACATTAAATGCCTTCCAAGAATCCATATTTATGCACTATTTATGCACTCAAACAGGTGAAGCTGATTAAAACCAACAAGTGGGGTAAACATGTTTCTGCTGCCTTTTTCCTGACTTCTTTACAACTTTGGTAAGTTAATATTAATATCCTTACATATGTAAAAATTACAAAGAGCATAGGGAGTAGTACAAAATTGATTAAAAGAACCACACCATATATTGTCACAAATTTTGATCTCACACAATGAAGACTGTAAACTACATTGTTACAAAATATTCCTTTTAAATTAAAGTTGCACAGTTTAGTATCAGCAATGCCCGTAGACAAGCTGGCAAAAGCCATGATAAAACCAGAAAAATACTGATAGTAGTTTTTCTCATGATAACTGGATATTGCAGAGGTTTACATATAGACACATACCTGTCATAAGCCATGGCTGACAACAGTAAGAAATCAGACATGCCTAAAGTGTAAAATATAAAAAACTGAAAAAGACAGACTGAATAGGATATGATCTGTTTTTCAGATAAAAAGTCAATTAACATTTTTGGGTAGATAGTAGTGCTGTAAAGAACAGCATTCAGTAACAAAGCTGCAATGAAAACATACATAGGCTCATGAAGGTTTTCATGAACCCATATAAGACACACAATAATGATATTACTGCCGATTATTAGAATATATACTGTAAACATGATCAAAAAATAAACATATCTGTATTTGTCCACTTCCACATACCCACCAATAGTTATATATGTTACATTTAATTCATCATCCATTAAGATTATCAAAAAAGTAGAAGTTCAGCAATAAAATAGATTACAAAACTAGTGCTTCATTCAATGTCTTCATTCATAGATATTCTACCTTGAAATACACTCTCATGTTCATCTTAGACATTCACACAGTGAACTGTCTCTGTGTCAATGGAATGTTTTCTATGGAATTGCTTGACCCTCTATGGATCTCATTAAAGTCTTCACCTAAATAGCAACTACTCGCTCTTAACTTTACTAAACTCGAGAGGCCTAAAGTTGCAGCAATTGTTTGGCCTACTTTGCTTGGGCGTGTGCCCCATAATACAACATTACACCCCACATCTTCTGCACCAACTGTTATTTTCCCCTTGGGTTTTTATATTGGGATATTTTTATACTGGGATAAACGTGTTAAAACATATATATTAATGTGCACTAATACAACGTTTTTAAAGATGCTTGTGTTGCTTCCCCAACTCAAAGTATTCATAACTCAATATCGAGTACTCAATATTGAGTATGAATACCAGAGCACCAATGCTATCCACCAATTTTTTAAATCTGCTTATCACACTCAATGTGATACACAGATTTTCACAAGATGATAGATTGCTATGGTATATCAAACTGAATCTGTAATAGATGGAACCTTTATTGTCCTCCAGGAAACATGTAAAAACATCCAGATAACCTTACTGCAGTATACCGATGTACATGGTGATGTGGTCATGTCTCGTTTACAAAGTCAGAGTTTGCCCTGATACCAAACCAGTACATTGGATAATTGAGAAAGTTTAACCAAAATGAGTGGCCAATCAGACCTGCAAGATTTTTTTTCTAGAACCCAGCACTGCAAGAGGTGGCAGCCTGACATGACAGCTTCACTCTGCTTTACTTTTTTCTTACTTTTAAGATATTTTTGAAAAACCTAATTTTAGATGCTATATTTTGGCCAAGTGTTTTATTTTATTACCTTAGCAGGCACTACCTCAGAGAACAGTGTTTATGTGAAGCAGTGTTTCCCTGTTTAATTCTCAGCGTTGCTGCAAAAATGACTGTGCTTGAAGTAACATGACGTTAACTATGTTGATCACTTGCTCGATTTCATTAGAAGTTGCTAGCAGCTAGTTAACCATATAACTTTGCTTTTGGCTTCAGTGTAGGCTTCATAACACAACCTGCCCCCTCCCTTCATAAGCTACTGAAGTAGGGGAGGACAAAAGCAGACAACTCAACTCTCCTGGACGTCCTGTGACTCTCCAGCATATTGATAGGGGCTCCTTGACGCCTGCAAATGAGACACAATCTCCCACAATCTGGAGCGAGCAAGCAAGAGCGCGCACTAGAGTGACTGACCGCGCGCGCGTGTGAGTGACTATCAATGCAGCGCGTGTGAATGCACAGCTTCCTGATAGATCTATGTTGCTGCTTATTAGACCAATCGCACCTAAATCTTCCAAAGTGCAGGAGCAGTTCACACTACATACAACTAGAAAGTGTGTGCTGCATCCTGCCAAGGTCGGCATGAAGCGTGTGTGCGCACGTATGCACGCGCACAGAAAACGATGGGTTTTCTATGGCTTTTGCGCGTCATATCAATGATATCATGTCAGTGTGTGGATCATTAACCTTGTTGCAGTGTACTCCCTGGTTCTAGTTAGTGAACTATCAGCTTCTACCTGCTCAGATCTCATATTCAGCAGCAGGAGAGGAGGAGAGCAGCAGGGGAATCTAGCACACATAGTGTATGGAAGCCTATCGATGGAAAAAGTAAAACTGGTAGCCTAACTACAAAAATAAACCATTATTATTATTTATCTTTTATTTATTGCTCCAACAGCTCAGGTCGACTGAACAACAGAAAATACCTCTTTTTGTGTAGCATACATGTGTATGTTATTTTGTTAAAGCTATCAGACATTAACATTTAGTTGTTTTGTTTGAATTATTATTTATAATTTAATATTACTTTAACAACTCAGGGATGTCCAAGAGGCAACATGTTGTTTGAGCATTTCTAGGGGAAATACTGGTGCAGTATAGGGGTTTGAAAAAACGGTTTAATTTGAAACATTTTAATTTCATGGCTCACATTTGTGCAGTTTTTTTTATTTTATAGACTCTACTTTGGCCAAGTGCTTTATTTTTATCTTACAGCACTACTTCAGAGAGCACTGAGTAGTCAGAGCACTTTACTTATTATTTAAAAACATATTGGTTAATCTATTGAACAAGTCATTACATTGACACAGACTGATATGCATTGTTTATGGGAATGTCATTCATGGTTTATCATCTCTAGAAGTGTATGATTCAACTTGTTTGTTTTTTTAAGAAGGAAAAGAAAAATTGCAATTATTGATTACATCGACTCACAATACTTGTAGAATCGCAATTATCAAGAATCGTGATACAAATCGATTCAGCACCTTAGAATAGTGATACAATCTAATTGTGACCAAAGCATATCATCCCACCCCTAATACACACAAGTTCATAACAGTTAATTGAAATAAAGTAAACATTTTAAATGACTTAAAATAAATTAATAGACATTTATGAATAATTTCAACAAATGGATAAATCAGTACATTAGTCAAGCTGATGATATACTCTTTACTCTCTATCATATATAAAAATACATAGTCCACATCAAATGCCTTCCAAGAATCCATATTTCTGCATGATTATTCAAAAATAAATTGTTATACATTTATCAGTGTAAAAGCATCAGAGTCTTTTGGCTCGGCAGAACAACCTTTTGAGGTGTTTAGAAATTTCTTTCATTTTGAGCCCGTATATGAGTGGATTAAACAAAGAATGATACAAAACTATTTGTAACGTCATTATTAGACGTGCCATTTTTGTAAACTTAGATTCCAGTCGAGCTATACTGACATCATATACACTAAAACAGGTGATGCTGATTAAAACCAACAAGTGGGGTAAACATGTCTCTGCTGCTTTTTTCCTGGTTTCTTTACAACTTTGGTATGTTAATATTAATATCCTTACATATGTAAAAATTACAAAGAGCATAGGGAGTAGTATAAAATTGATTAAAAGAACCACACCATATATTGTCACAAATTTTGATCTCACACAATGAAGACTGTAAACTGCATTGTTACAAAATATTCCTTTTAAATTAAAGTTGCACAGTTTAGTATCAGCAATCTGTATTACTAGCACTGCCAGTAGACAAGCTGGCAAAAGCCATGATAAAACCAGAAAAATACTGATAGTAGTTTTTCTCATGATAACTGGATATTGCAGAGGTTTACATATAGACACATACCTGTCATAAGCCATGGCTGACAACAGTAAGAAATCAGACAAGCCTAAAGTGTAAAATATAAAAAATTGAAAAAGACAGACTGAATAGGATATGATCTGTTTTTCAGATAAAAAGTCAATTAACATCTTTGGGTAGATAGCAGTGCTGTAAAGAACAGCGTTCAGTAACAAAGCTGCAATGAAAACATACATAGGCTCATGAAGGTTTTCATGAACCCATATAAGACACACAATAATGATATTACTGCCGATTATTAGAATATATACTGTAAACATGATCAAAAAATAAACATATCTGTATTTGTCCACTTCCACATACCCACCAATAGTTATATATGTTATATTTAATTCATCATCCATTAAGATTGTCAAAAAAGTAGAAGTTCAGCAATAAAACAGATTACAAAACTAGTGCTTCATTCAATGTCTTCATTCATAGATATTCTACCTTGAAATACACTCTCATGTTCATCTCAGACATTCACACAGTGAACTGTCTCTGGGTCCATGGAATGTTTTTTATGGAATTGCTTGACCCTCTATGGATCTCATTAAAGTCTTCACCAAAATAGCAACTACTAGCTCTTAGCTTTACTAAACTCTAGAGGCCTAAAGTCGCAGCAATTGTTGGACCTACTTTGGCGTGTTCCCCGTAATGCAACATTACACCCCACACCATTAAAATGGGGACCTGGGAAAAAAGTGTAAATAGGTAGATATGCACCAACTGTTATTTTCCCCTTGGGTTTTTATGTTCAACTGGAATAAATGTGTTAAAACACATATATTAATGTGTACTAATACAACGTTTTTAAAGATGCTTGTGTTGCTTCCCCAACTCAAAGTATTTGCCAAAATTGAGTGTGAATACCAGAGCACCAATGCTATCCACCACATTTTAAATCTGCTTATCACACTCCATATGATACACAGATTTTCACAAGATGATAGATCACTATAGTATAACAAACTGAATCTGTAATAGATGGAACCTTTATTGTCCTCCAGGAAACACATCCAGATAACCTTACTGCAGTGTACCAATATACATGGTGATGTGGTCATGTCTCGTTTACAAAGTCAGAGTTTGCCCTGATACCAAACCAGTACATTGGATAATTGAGAAAGTTTAACCAAAATCAGTGGCCAATCAGACTGATCAGACCTGCAAGATTTTTTTTTCTAGAACCCAGCACTGCAAGAGGTGGCGGCCTGACATGACAGCTTCACTCTGCTTTACTTTTTTCTTACTTTTAAGTTTTTTTTACAAGAAACCTAATTTTAGATTGTGTATCTGTGTAAAAAGTTACTTGTAATAGTTAGTTGTTGTTTTTTGTGTGATTTAGCAATGTGTGAGGTTTTTTGGATGAGATTTGACAGCAGAGGCAGCAAAATGGGCATGTGAAATTGTGGAGGAGTGCAAGGACCATGGTTGGTGGGGACGCTGCCACGCCATCCTGGGTCGTTCCCTCCTCATAGGTCTAACAGCACTTGGTGTGACCTGAGCAGCAGAAAGGGGAGCCACACATAGCATCACAGAAGCCACAGAAAAAGCCACAAGGTGGCTTTGGATTAAGAGGGGAGACCCTTGGTGTGTTGCTGCAGGAATGCAAGCTGGGATTTGATTACCCCAGCTGGGTCACCTGGGTGGGGGTCTGATGTTGAAAGACCCGAAACCCCTGATGAACCCAGGAACATCACTGAAGTTGCATCCCATCGCATTATAGAGATGTACTGTATCTTAAAACCAAACCAGGATCTCTCCTGGGCCTTGCATACATCCACCATCATTGGGAAGGCACAACAGTGTCTCTTCTTCCTGCGGAAGCTGAGGTGAGCCAGTCTGCCACAGAACCGTCCGTCTGTCCGTCTTCTGCCCCTTATCCGGGGTCGGGCCACGGGGGCAGCAGCCTAAGCAGGGAAGCCCAGACTTCCGTCTCCCCAGCCACATTGTCCAGCTCTTTCCGGGGGATCCCGAGGTGCTCTCAGGCCAGCCGAGAGACATAGTCTCTCCAGCACGTCCTGGGTCTTCCCCGGGTTCGCTTGTACCCGTGATCTTGTTCTTTCGGGCACTACCCAAAGCTCATGACCATAGGTGAGGGTAGGAATGAAGATTGACTGGTAAATCGAGAGGTTTGTGTTTCGGCTCAGCTCCCTCTTCACTGTGCAGAGCCCACATTACGGCAGACGCCGCACCGATCCACCTGTCGATCTCATGCTGCATCCTTCCCTCACTCATGAATGAGACCCCGAGGTACTTGAACTCCTCCACTTGGGGCAGGATTTCATCCCCGACCCAGAGGGTGCACTCCACGCTTTTCTGGCAGAGGACCATGGACATGGATTTGGAGGTGCTGATTCTCATCCAAGCCGCTTCCCACTCGCCGACGAACTGATCCAGTGAGAGTTGGAGGTCACGGTCTGATGAAGCCAACAGGACCACATCATCCGCAAAAAGCAGTGACCCAATCCTGAGGTCACCAAACTGGACCCCCTCAATGCCCTGGCTGCACCTAGAAATTCTATTCATAAAGACTATGAACAGGATTGGTGACAAAGGGCAGCCCTGGCAGAGTCTAACCGTCACCGGAAACAAGTCCAACTTATTACCGACAATGTAGACCAAGCTCTGACACTGGTCGTACAGTGAACCCCGTATCAAGGGGACCGATACCCTGTACTCCTGGAGAACCCCCCACAGGACTTCCTGAGGGACACGGTCGAATGCCTTCTCCAAGTCCACAAAACACATGTGGACTGGTTGGGCAAACTCCCATGCACCCTCCAGGACCCTGCAGAGGGTGTAGAGCTGGTCCACAGTTCCACGACCCGGACGAAACCACATTGCTCCTCCGGAATCCAAGATTCGACTATCCGACGGACCCTCCTCTCCAGTACCCCGGAATAGACCTTACCAGGAAGGCTGAGGAGTGTGATCCTCCTATAGTTGGAGCACACTCCTCCGATCCCCCTTCTTAAAAAGAAGGATCACTACCCCAGTTTGCCAATAGAGGCACTGCCCTCGTTGTCCAAGCAATGTTACAGAGTCGTGTCAACCATGACAGCCCCACAACATCCAGGGCCTTAAGGAACTCAAGGCGGATCTCATCCACCCCCGGGCTCTGCCACTAAGGAGCTTTTTGACCACCTCGGCGACCTCAGCCCCAGAGATAGGAGAGCCCACACCCGGGTCCCCAGGCCCTGCTTCCTTACCCGACGGCGTGTCAGTGGGATTGAGGAGGTCTTCGAAGTATTCCTTCCACGAAAGCATAACGTCCCGAGTCGAGGTCAGTATGGTCCCCCACCATACACAGTGTACATACATGGTGCACTGCTTCCCCCTCCTGAGATACCGGATGGTGGTCCAGAACCTCTTTGAAGCCGTGCGGAAGTCGTTCTCCATGGCCTCACCAAACTCCTCCCATGACCGTGTTTTTGCCTCAGCGACCACCGCAGCTGCACTCCGCTTGGCCTGTCGGTACCTGCCTGCTGCCTCCGGAGTCCCACAGGCCACAAAGGCCCTATAGGACTCCTTCTTCAACTTGACGATTCGGATATTGCCGCCACGACAGGTACCGACCACCTTACGGCCACAGAACCAGTCGGCCGCCCCTACAACGGAGGCACGGAACATGGCCCACTCGAACTTAATGTCCCCCGCCTCCCCCAGTACACGGTCAAAGCTCTCGGAGGTGGGAGTTGAAACTCTCTCTGATTGAGACTCTGCCAGACGTTCCCAGCAGACCCTCACAATGCGTTTGGGTCTGCCAGGTCTGACTGGCATCCTCCCCCACCATCGGAGCCAACTCACCACCAGGTGGTGATCAGTTGACAGCTCCAGCCCTTTCTTCGCCCGAGTGTCCAATACATGCGTCCGCAAGTCCAACGACACGACTACAAAGTCAATCATCGAACTGCGGCCTAGGCTGTCCTGGTGCCAAGTGCACATGTGGACACCCTTATGCTTGAACATGGTGTTTGTTATGGACACGGGGTGGGCAATAAGTAAGCCACCCCTGTCCAACGCCTCTCACCAGTGGCAACTCCAGAGTGGAAGTGAGTCCAACCCCTCTCAAGAAGACTGGTTCCAGAGCCCTTGCTATGCGTCGAGGTGAGGCCGACTCTATATCTAGCTTCTTCTCAACCTCGCACACCAGCTCAGGCTCCTTCCCTACCAGAGAGGTGACATTCCACATCCCTATAGCTAGTTTCTGCAGCCGAGGATTGGACCGCCAAGGTCCCCGCCTTCGGCTGCCGCCCAGCACACACTGCACCTGACCCCTTTGGCCCATCCTGCAGGTGGTGAGTCTGCGGGATGTGGGTCCCATGTCGCCTCTCCGGGCCCCATGGGTGCAGGCCTGGCCACCAGGCGCTTGCTACCAAGCCCAACCCCCAGGCCTGGCTCCAGGGGGGCACCTTTTTATATTGTGTATTGAACTTTATTGCTCTTATAGATTGTCAATATTTTATTAATGTCTTAATGTTTTAATTGTCTTAAATGTTCTTATGGCTCAGGGAGTGCGATCTAAATTAAGTTATATGTTGTTGTATATAATGACAATAAAGCTATTAAACTACTTGTCCCCTTAAAGAGAAAGGTCCCTGCAAATAAATAGAAGGTTGTCCTAAGTGATCACTTTCATCCTATGATGAAACATTTCATATATCTTGATGGGAGTGGTGTCTTCCAGGATGCCCCCATCCATAAGCAACAAGGGTTCACTGACTGGTTTGATGAGATAATAGAATATGAAAATGATGTGAATCATATGCCATGGCCTTGCAGTCACAAGATCTCTACCCAATTGAACACCTGTGGGATTTTGAACCAACGTGTTAGACAGCACTCTCCACCACCATCAAAACACCAAATGAGGGAATATAGTAGAGTAGAGTTCAAAGACTCTAGAATCAATGCCAAGGTGCATTGAAGCTGTTCTGGAAGCATGTGGTGGTCCAACACCTTACTTTGTCACCTGTCTGTATACACATACACGCACGTTCATAACAGTTAATTGAAACAAAGTGAACATTTTAAATGACTAAAAATGAATTAAAAGATATTTATGAATAATTTCAACAAATGGATAAATCAGTACATTAGTCAAGCTGATGATATACTCTTTACTCTCTATCATATATAAAACTACATAGTCTACATCAAATGCCTTCCAAGAATCCATATTTCTGCATGATTATTCAAAAATAAATTGTTATACATTTATCAGTGTAAAAGCATCAGAGTCTTTTGGCTCGGCAGAACAACCTTTTGAGGTGTTTAGAAATTTCTTTCATTTTGAGCCCATATATGAGTGGATTAAACAAAGGATGATACAAAACTATTTGCAATGTCATTATTAGACGTGCCATTTTTGGAAAATTAGATTCCAGTCGAGCTATACTGACATCATATGCACTCAAACAGGTGAAGCTGATTAAAACCAACAAGTGGGGTAAACATGTTTCTGCTGCCTTTTTCCTGACTTCTCTACAACTTTGGTATGTTAATATTAATATCCTTACATATGTAAAAATTACAAAGAGCATAGGGAGTAGTACAAAATTGATTAAAAGAACCACACCATATATTGTCACAAATTTTGATCTCACACAATGAAGACTGTAAACTACATTGTTACAAAATATTCCTTTTAAATTAAAGTTGCACAGTTTAGTATCAGCAATCTGTATTACTAGCACTGCCATTTGACAAGCTGGCAAAAGCCATGATAAAACCAGAAAAATACTGATAGTAGTTTTTCTCATGATAACTGGATATTGCAGAGGTTTACATATAGACACATACCTGTCATAAGCCATGGCTGACAACAGTAAGAAATCAGACATGCCTAAAGTGTAAAATATATAAAATTGAAAAAGACAGACTGAATAGGATATGATCTGTTTTTCAGATAAAAAGTCAATTAACATTTTTGGGTAGATAGTAGTGCTGTAAAGAACAGCGTTCAGTAACAAAGCTGCAATGAAAACATACATAGGCTCATGAAGGTTTTCATGAACCCATATAAGACACACAATAATGATATTACTGCCGATTATTAGAATATATACTGTAAACATGATCAAAAAATAAACATATCTGTATTTGTCCACTTCCACATACCCACCAAGAGTTATATATGTTACATTTAATTCATCATCCATTAAGATTATCAAAAAAGTAGAAGTTCAGCAATAAAACAGATTACAAAGCTAGTGCTTCATTCAATGTCTTCATTCATAGATATTCTACCTTGAAATACACTCTCATGTTCATCTTAGACATTCTCACAGTGAACTGTCTCTGGGTCCATGGAATGTTTTTTATGGAATTGCTTGACCCTCTATGGATCTCATTAAAGTCTTCACCAAAATAGCAACTACTAGCTCTTAACTTTACTAAACTCAAGAGGCCTAAAGTTGCAGCAATTGTTTGGCTTACATTCCAGCATACCAATATACATGGTGATGTAGTCATGTCTCGTTTACAAATTTGCCCTGATACCAATCCAGTACATTGGATAATTGCATGTCATTTAGATATATTGTTTATAGTTTAAAATGTATCATTGTTGCGTGGCAATGTAGTTAAACATATCACTGTTCAGATTTTTAAAAATGGTGCATTATTGTGCTGATCTGCTCTGCCTTGAGAGTTGTCTGCCATAAAGCAAACATTTTAAGGAAGAATCCACTAAAAGCATATAATCATGGAGCATCTTGTGGCCTTATGGTCCCTACTTCAATTCTGGCTGATAACATTTTTTCTCCCATTGCCCATCTTTATCTCTACTGAAATACAGAAAAAAGAATAAAGAATCTATATGTTCACTACATACATTTTTGGCAGGGCTTGTTTTCTCAGAGTTGATTTGAATGGTAGTAGTATGTAGAGGCTGTGGAAAGAAAGTTTAACCAAAATCAGTGGTCAATCAGACTGATCAGACCTGGAAGATTTAGTTTTTTTCTGGAACCCGGCGCTGCAATAGGTGGCAGCCTGACATGACAGCTTCAGTGTGCTTTGGTTTTTTCTGACTTTAAGATATTTTTTAAACCCAATTTTAGTGTATTCATTCTGTGTAAAAAGTTAATTGTAATAGTTAGTTGTTGTTTTTTTGTGTGATTTAGCAATGTGTGAGTTTTTTTGGATAAGATTTGACACCAGTGGCATCAAAATGTGCATGACAATGCCCTTAGCAACCAGCAAAACAACAACAACAGAGGGCCTTCTATTCACGTGAGGAGTTTTTCCAGTACCAGGATCTACTAGTTGCTTGTCTAAGGGAGATACCTGGCGAGCTGAGGATAAGGAGGAGAGGAACTAGAGCGATGGTGAGTAGGAAGACGATGGAGAGGAGGTGGAGATATAAGCCATGTCTTCCCTCGGTTGTCATGGGGAATGTGCGCTCTCTGAATAACAAGATGGATGAACTCTCTGCCTTAGTGAGTGGACAGCGGGAGTAACAGGAGTGCAGTGTTATATGCCTGAAATAGACGTGGTTGAACGGAAACATACCAGACTGTTAAGTGGAACTACCTTGCAGACACAGCATCCCAACCCTCTTCCCATAATCCACATGGATTTCAGCCAGGTTGAGATCTCAAAGACAATGACTAACTTCAACCAGTGTGTGACCTGTAACACCAGAGGGAATAGGACCTTATTATATGCCAATGATAAGAAGGCATATAGTGCCACAGCCCTCCCTCCCCTTGGATGTCCAATACAGCTTACTGCTACATACAACCCTCTTGTCAGGAAACAGCCCATCACCAACAGTGGTCTGTGGAAGCAGAGCAGGCCTGGGTGATGTTTCAGTAGAACTATGGTGGCAGGAGCATGTCTATGTTCCCCCAACCTTATGTCATTCGTATTTTCCCTCAGTTTTATGTTCCCACAGACCTATGTTCCCTCAGTCCTATGTTTCCTCATTCCTATGTTCCCTCAGTCCTATGTTTCCTCATTCCTATGTTTCCTCATTCCTATGTCTCCTCATTCCTGTTCCCTCATTCATATGTTCCCTCAGTCCTTTGTTCCCTCATTCCTATGTTCCCTCAGTCCTTTGTTCCCTCATTCCTATGTTCCCTCAGTCCTTTGTTCCCTCATTCCTATGTTCCCTCATTCCTATGTTCCCTCATTCCTATGTTCCCTCAGTCCTATGTTCCCACAGTCCTATGTCCCCACAGTCCTATGTCCCCACAGTCCTATGTTCCCTCAGTCCTATGTTCTCTCAGTCCTATGTTCCCTCAGTCCTATATTCCCACAGTCCTATGTTCCCTCAGTCCTATGTTCCCTCAGTCCTATGTTCCCACAGTCCTATGTTCCCTCAGTCCTATGTTCCCTCAGTCCTATGTTCCCCAAGTTTAATAATAAAATAATGTATTTCACCTGTCTTTGAAGTATTTTCATAGATGAACAACAATACATTATAAGCTTTAGGGAATGGCCATACCTGTGCTGTGGTAATGTAGGCCTGAGGAAACATAGAGCCTAATTTTGATGGGAGGAAAATGTCTTAGAAATGGGGAACATAGGGCCATCTACACCTTCTACTTCAACTCCAGGACGTGCCCCCTGCGGAAGTTCTCAGATGACTCCTCCATTGTTGGCTGTATCACAGACAATAAGGAGGAGTACAGAGACCTAGTTGAGAGCTGCAACAGGAACCGCCTACAGCTCAAGCTCAAGCTTCATACAGAAAACCAAGGACTTCCGGTGCAGAAAGTACCCCCCGACACCTGTTTTCATAAATAGGGAGGGGGTGGAGATAGTGGACACCTACAAGTTGATAGGCTAATGATAAAAGTGTGGCATTGTGCTATTGGATAGTGTGAGTGACAAGTGACAACTGAAACTCAAATTACACCCCCTGTATATAACACTTGTTGCAAAATGGCAATTCAATGTTCAATTTTGTCATACAATTTAAAAGATATTGTGCAATATGCAATAGGCAATGCTATCTTCAGTACAGTTTTAATTATCTCAATGAAAATTGTGAATTAATTAAATTCCATATTGCCATGGTATTATTGCACCTTTATTCGAATGGCAATAATAATAATAATAATAATAATGATAATAATAATAATAATAATAATAATAATAATAATTAAAGCTGCAAGCAGCGATGATCGGGCCCAAGCTCCCCCGCCCCGCCACTACTGAGCGAGACTTGCTGTGACGCATACAGAGTCAATATAAAGTTGGTTGGATTAGGAGGAATTCATTAAAGTATGTGGTGTGAAAATTCTATCAAACCGCGCCAAAATTGCAAATTCACTTCAAAATGGCCGACTTCCTGTTGGAGTGAGGATATGGGTCCAAGAGACTTTTTTGTGCCTCTTTATGTGATACATATATATATACCAAGTTTTGTTCATCTACGTCAATCTGGAGGGAGGGGCTCAATTTTCTTAATCTTCTACGGGGTGCAGTACCCCCATTTGGCCAGCTGTTCCTGTTTAATGGCGAAACATCAAAATTCCTCACATCGCCACAAAGCAACCAAATCCCTAATCAGAAAGTTTTTGATAACTTTTCATCTCCAATGTCTCAAGATGTTTCTGAGTGAATTTGAAGTCAATCGGATTAAATCCGTAGGACAAGTTCGTTAAAGTACGTGGCGTGGAAAACGCCAAAATCGCACATATTTTTCAAAATGGCCGACTTCCTGTTGGAGTGACGTCATGGGTCCAAGAGACTTTTTGGTGCGTCTTTACAAGATACATATGTGTACCAAATTTCGTTTGTCTATGTCAATCTGACTTGAGGGGCTCAATTTTTTTTCAATTTTCAATAGGACGCTATTGTATCCAGTAGGTGGCGCTATGGAGCTGACACAGTATTGATGCATATACGTGTTCAGGGCGGGACCCTCTACATGCGTGATTAATTTGGTGTAGATCGGACAATGTCTGTAGGAGTTATAAGGACTTCCTGTTTAATGGCGAAGGATCGAATGGCGAAGGAAATTGTCGGCGCCGCCACGGCCAAACCGGATCCCTAATCAGAAAGTTTTTGATAACTTTTCATCTCCAATGTCTCAAGATGTTTCTGAGTGAATTTGAAGTCGGTCGGATTAAATCCCTAGGACAAGTTCGTTAAAGTGCGATGCGTGAAAAACGCCAAAATCGCGCCAAAAACGCAGATTCAATACAAAATGGCCGACTTCCTGTAGGAGTGTGGGTATGGGTCCAAGAGACTTTCTTGTGCGTCTTTACACGATACATATGTGTACCGAATTTCGTTTGTCTAGGACAATCTCAGAGGTGGGGCTCGCTTTTTTTAATTTTCTAGGGGGCGCTATTGAGCCATTTTTTGTCGCCCATTTTCGTGATCCTTAAAATATCAAATTTTTCGCCGGGTCGGACATGATTGCAAATTTTGGTGACTTTTCGAGCACGTTTAGGCTGTCAAAAAGGCGTTTGTTTTGTATAATAATAATCTTGACGATTACAATAGGGCCTTCGCACTATGCAGGGATCAGTGTAGTCAAATATGGGTTATCCTGGTAACTTGATGATGAGACAGCGGGGCGCTGGAAGCCCGGGGGCAGATGTTCCGGTTGGAGCAGAGTGCTGGCAGCTCTCGGTGCCAGGAGCCTTGACTAGAGCAGGCTTCTGTGGCAACTAGAGCAGGATGTCCACGATAAAAGCTGCCTGCTGTCGAACTAGGCGAGCCAAGGTTGGGTTGAGTAAACGGCGGGGTCACTGACATCAAACATCCTGGCCGAATTGAAGTGGTGCAGATGTAGTGAAAAACAGCAGGGGTCATTAGCATCCTGGTGCTGATGTTCTGGCCTAAGCCGAGTGCTGTGATTGGAATGAAGGGACGGCAAGGGTTGTAGGCATCCCGGTGCCCGATGTTCCCATTGGAACGAAGTGCTGTGGTTGGACAAATAAACAGCATGGGTGGCAGGCATCCCGGTGCCTGATGTCCATAACTAAGCAAAGTGCTGCTGTTAGATTTAAGGAAATAGCATGGGTCGTAGGCATCCCGGTGCCTGATGTCCCTGTCTAAACAGGCGCTGTGCTGCTGTTGGATTTAAAGAAACAGCATGGGTCGTAGGCATCCCGGTGCCTGATGTCCCTGTCTAAACAAGCGCTGTGCTGCTGTTGGATTTAAGGAAACAGCATCGGTCGCAGGCATTTTGATGCCTCAAGTACACGACTAAGTGAAGTGCTGCTGTTGGATTTAGAAAACAGCATGGTCGCAGACGTCCCGGTGCCTGATGTCCCTGTCTAAGCGAAGCGCTGGGGTCGTAGTGAGGAAACGCCATGGATGCTGGTATCACTGTGCCCGATGTTCCCGTCTAGCGGAACACTGATTGGAGTTAGAAAACCACATGGGTCGCAGGCATCCTGGTGCCTGATGTCCCTGTCTAAATGAAATGCTGTCTAAATGAAACGCGTGGCTGGAGTAAAGAAAACCGCATAGGTCGCAGGCATCCCGGTGCCTGATGTAGACGACTAAGCGAAGTGCTGCTGTTGGATTTAGAAAACAGCATGGTCGCAGGCATCCCGGTGCCTGATTTCCCTATCTAAACGAAGCGCTGTGGTCGTATTGAGGAAATGGCGTGGTTGCTGGTATCACTGTGACTGATGTTCCGTCTAAACAGAACACTGTGGCTGGAGTAAAGAAAACCGCATGGGTCGCAGGCATCCCGGTGCCTGATGTAGACGACTAAGCGAAGTGCTGCTGTTGGATTTAGAAAACAGCATGGTCGCAGGCATCCCGGTGCCTGATGTCCCTGTCTAAACGAAGCGCTGCGGTCGTATTGAGGAAATGGCGTGGTTGCTGGTATCACTGTGACTGATGTTCCGTCTAAACAGAACACTGTGGCTGGAGTAAAGAAAACCGCATGGGTCGCAGGCATCCCGGTGCCTGATGTCCCTGTCTAAACGAAGCGCTGCGGTCGTATTGAGGAAATGGCGTGGTTGCTGGTATCACTGTGACTGATGTTCCGTCTAAACAGAACACTGTGGCTGGAGTAAAGAAAACCGCATAGGTCGCAGGCATCCCGGTGCCTGATGTCCCTGTCTAAACGAAAAGCTGTGGCTGGAGTAAAGAAAACCGCATGGGTCGCAGGCATCCCGGTGCCTGATGTCCCTGTCTAAACGAAATGCTGTGGCTGGAGTAAGAAACCGCATGGGTCGCAGGCATCCCGGTGCCTGATGTCCCTGTCTAGGAGCGGCTCTGCGGTTGGAGTGAGGAGACGGCAGGGCGTTTATGACTCAGACAATATAGAAGCAATTTCAGGTTAGTTGTATTTGTGATAAATTGTGTTAGTAGCTTGCGATCCAGCTTTTAACGTGGACAATACAGAGTGATTTCGGTTAGTATTGTGGTAACTGTGTTAATAACGTGCAATACGATGCTTTTAATGGCAGATGATGCCTAAAATGACGGTTGACTCGATATGCTGGCAACGTGCAACCTGGTGTTTGTAATGTTCAAGCACGTGTAACGGTGTGCAATGGCAAAGTGACGTTAGAGTAGCTGCGCGAGAAGCTTCCAGCTGGTATATGGAAAAGACAATGTGGAAGTAACTTTAAATTAATTATGAATCTTTACTACAAAGTAGTGGAGATGGATAACGTATGATGCAGGACTGATGCCGTTGGTATAATGCCATAGACTGTATAGAAGAAATGGACGTAACAATGTGACTTCACCCACTGGTTTGTGGACTGCTGCTCGGGAGCCACTTTTATTTATTTATTTATTTATTTATTTATTAATTAATTAATTATTTATTTATTTTTTCTCCTTCTTTTTCTTTTATGACACCAAAACCATAATACTGACAAGTCTGAGTAGAATGAGTAGCGCAATACCACCTGGCCCCTGCCGGGGGGCGCTGTGGCTGTGGGACGCTGTGGCCGTGGGGCTACGGGGCTCTGTGACGTCACGCGTGCCGAACCGGGCGGTGATTGGCTTAGACGAAAACCCGGAAGGCGGGAGCGCCGGTTGCTGTTTGTTGATGCTGAGTAAACAATGAAACTTTAGTTTGATGTGGCTGAGGTTGATCGGGAATGCATCCTATGCAGGGATCGTTGGCAGTTCGGTCGCTGATGTCGGGGTCCTTTGTGGATGTAAAAGCGGCCGGACGGAGAGTGCGACTCCGGTGTGGTGGAGAGTTATCTGGACTGTTGAAGCGGTTGAAGAGGGGAGAGTTGAAGCTGCTGCTCCAGCGGCTTTGTGCGTTGCTTCCCTGTTTTTTTGGGGGTTTTTTTGCCCTCGCTAGTGGAGGAGAGGAAGCCGGAGATCTACCGGGAGTGTCACATCAGTGTGGGTTGAAGAGCCTGCAAGGCCGGTGGTATGTGCCTGCGGGACCGGCATGTGCCCCGCGGGGCGCTCGGCTGCGGTCTGCTGCTGTGTGATGAGAGGAGAACCGGTTTCCCACGAATCTTCAGTCAAGTCGGACGGGTTGATCTGCAGTTCGTGATCCGTGGTGAGTTCACTCTTGGAGTAGTAATCGTAGCATTTGTTCAAGTTGTGTTGATGCAATGCGGGAAGTACGATCTGTTTCTGGGTTGATCATGAAAGCTTGACTGAGACTGCCTGCACGTGAAACTCGAAAGCGAGAGTGAACGAGGGGGACGCTGTTAGGTCTGTTTATATAGGAGCCGGAAGGGGTGTCATTGGTGTGTGTTCCCGCTCCTGAAACTGCGCTTATCAAGCTTCGAAAAAAGTTACTTGTAATAGTTAGTTGTTGTTTTTTTTGTGTGATTTAGCAATGTGTGAGGTTTTTTGGATGAGATTTGACAGCAGAGGCAGCAAAATGGGCATGTGAACTTGTGGAGGAGTGCAAGGACCATGGTTGGTGGGGACGCTGCCACGCCATCCTGGGTCGTTCCCTCCTCATAGGTCTAACAGCACTTGGTGTGACCTGAGCAGCAGAAAGGGGAGCCACACATAGCATCACAGAAGCCACAGAAAAAGCCACAAGGTGGCTTTGGATTAAGAGGGGAGACCCTTGGTGTGTTGCTGCAGGAATGCAAGCTGGGATTTGATTACCCCAGCTGGGTCACCTGGGTGGGGGTCTGATGTTGAAAGACCCGAAACCCCTGATGAACCCAGGAACATCACTGAAGTTGCATCCCATCGCATTATAGAGATGTACTGTATCTTAAAACCAAACCAGGATCTCTCCTGGGCCTTGCATACATCCACCATCATTGGGAAGGCACAACAGTGTCTCTTCTTCCTGCGGAAGCTGAGGTGAGCCAGTCTGCCACAGAACCGTCCGTCTGTCCGTCTTCTGCCCCTTATCCGGGGTCGGGCCACGGGGGCAGCAGCCTAAGCAGGGAAGCCCAGACTTCCGTCTCCCCAGCCACATTGTCCAGCTCTTCCCGGGGGATCCCGAGGTGCTCTCAGGCCAGCCGAGAGACATAGTCTCGTCCTGGGTCTTCCCCGGGTTCGCTTGTACCCGTGATCTTGTTCTTTCGGGCACTACCCAAAGCTCATGACCATAGGTGAGGGTAGGAATGAAGATTGACTGGTAAATCGAGAGGTTTGTGTTTCGGCTCAGCTCCCTCTTCACTGTGCAGAGCCCACATTACGGCAGACGCCGCACCGATCCACCTGTCGATCTCATGCTGCATCCTTCCCTCACTCATGAATGAGACCCCGAGGTACTTGAACTCCTCCACTTGGGGCAGGATTTCATCCCCGACCCAGAGGGTGCACTCCACGCTTTTCTGGCAGAGGACCATGGACATGGATTTGGAGGTGCTGATTCTCATCCAAGCCGCTTCCCACTCGCCGACGAACTGATCCAGTGAGAATTGGAGGTCACGGTCTGATGAAGCCAACAGGACCACATCATCCGCAAAAAGCAGTGACCCAATCCTGAGGTCACCAAACTGGACCCCCTCAATGCCCTGGCTGCACCTAGAAATTCTATTCATAAAGACTATGAACAGGATTGGTGACAAAGGGCAGCCCTGGCAGAGTCTAACCGTCACCGGAAACAAGTCCAACTTATTACCGACAATGTGGACCAAGCTCTGACACTGGTCGTACAGTGAACCCCGTATCAAGGGGACCGATACCCTGTACTCCTGGAGAACCCCCCACAGGACTTCCTGAGGGACACGGTCGAATGCCTTCTCCAAGTCCACAAAACACATGTGGACTGGTTGGGCAAACTCCCATGCACCCTCCAGGACCCTGCAGAGGGTGTAGAGCTGGTCCACAGTTCCACGACCCGGACGAAACCACATTGCTCCTCCGGAATCCAAGATTCGACTATCCGACGGACCCTCCTCTCCAGTACCCCGGAATAGACCTTACCAGGAAGGCTGAGGAGTGTGATCCCCCTATAGTTGGAGCACACTCCTCCGATCCCCCTTCTTAAAAAGAAGGATCACTACCCCAGTTTGCCAATAGAGGCACTGCCCTCGTTGTCCAAGCAATGTTACAGAGTCGTGTCAACCATGACAGCCCCACAACATCCAGGGCCTTAAGGAACTCAAGGCGGATCTCATCCACCCCCGGGCTCTGCCACTAAGGAGCTTTTTGACCACCTCGGCGACCTCAGCCCCAGAGATAGGAGAGCCCACACCCGGGTCCCCAGGCCCTGCTTCCTTACCCGACGGCGTGTCAGTGGGATTGAGGAGGTCTTCGAAGTATTCCTTCCACGAAAGCATAACGTCCCGAGTCGAGGTCAGTATGGTCCCCCACCATACACAGTGTACATACATGGTGCACTGCTTCCCCCTCCTGAGATACCGGATGGTGGTCCAGAACCTCTTTGAAGCCGTGCGGAAGTCGTTCTCCATGGCCTCACCAAACTCCTCCCATGACCGTGTTTTTGCCTCAGCGACCACCGCAGCTGCACTCCGCTTGGCCTGTCGGTACCTGCCTGCTGCCTCCGGAGTCCCACAGGCCACAAAGGCCCTATAGGACTCCTTCTTCAACTTGACGATTCGGATATTGCCGCCACGACAGGTACCGACCACCTTACGGCCACAGAACCAGTCGGCCGCCCCTACAACGGAGGCACGGAACATGGCCCACTCGAACTTAATGTCCCCCGCCTCCCCCAGTACACGGTCAAAGCTCTCGGAGGTGGGAGTTGAAACTCTCTCTGATTGAGACTCTGCCAGACGTTCCCAGCAGACCCTCACAATGCGTTTGGGTCTGCCAGGTCTGACTGGCATCCTCCCCCACCATCGGAGCCAACTCACCACCAGGTGGTGATCAGTTGACAGCTCCAGCCCTTTCTTCGCCCGAGTGTCCAATACATGCGTCCGCAAGTCCAACGACACGACTACAAAGTCAATCATCGAACTGCGGCCTAGGCTGTCCTGGTGCCAAGTGCACATGTGGACACCCTTATGCTTGAACATGGTGTTTGTTATGGACACGGGGTGGGCAATAAGTAAGCCACCCCTGTCCAACGCCTCTCACCAGCAGCAAATCCAGAGTGGAAGAGAGTCCAACCCCTCTCAAGAAGACTGGTTCCAGAGCCCTTGCTATGCGTCGAGGTGAGGCCGACTGTATATCTAGCTTCTTCTCAACCTCGCACACCAGCTCAGGCTCCTTCCCTACCAGAGAGGTGACATTCCACATCCCTATAGCTAGTTTCTGCAGCCGAGGATTGGACCGCCAAGGTCCCCGCCTTCGGCTGCCGCCCAGCACACACTGCACCTGACCCCTTTGGCCCATCCTGCAGGTGGTGAGTCTGCGGGATGTGGGTCCCATGTCGCCTCTCCGGGCCCCATGGGTGCAGGCCTGGCCACCAGGCGCTTGCTACCAAGCCCCACCCCCAGGCCTGGCTCCAGGGGGGCACCTTTTTATATTGTGTATTGAACTTTATTGCTCTTATAGATTGTCAATATTTTATTTATGTCTTAATGTTTTAATTGTCTTAAATGTTCTTATGGCTCAGGGAGTGCTATCTAAATGTTGTTATATGTTGTTGTATATAATGACAATAAAGCTATTAAACTACTTGTCCCCTTAAAGAGAAAGGTCCCTGCAAATAAATAGAAGGTTGTCCTAAGTGATCACTTTCATCCTATGATGAAACATTTCATTTATCTTGACGGGAGTGGTGTCTTCCAGGATGCCCCCATCCATAAGCAACAAGGGTTCACTGACTGGTTTGATGAGATAATAGAATATGAAAATGATGTGAATCATATGCCATGGCCTTTGCAGTCACAAGATCTCTACCCAATTGAACACCTGTGGGATTTTGAACCAATGTGTTAGACAGCACTCTCCACCACCATCAAAACACCAAATGAGGGAATATAGTAGAGTAGAGTTCAAAGACTCTAGAATCAATGCCAAGGTGCATTGAAGCTGTTCTGGAAGCATGTGGTGGTCCAACACCTTACTTTGTCACCTGTCTGTATACACATACATGCACGTTCATAACAGTTAATTGAAACAAAGTGAACATTTTAAATGACTAAAAATGAATTAAAAGATATTTATGAATAATTTCAACAAATGGACAAATCAGTACATTAGTCAAGCTGATGATATACTCTTTACTCTCTATCATATATAAAACTACATAGTCTACATTAAATGCCTTCCAAGAATCCATATTTATGCACTATTTATGCACTCAAACAGGTGAAGCTGATTAAAACCAACAAGTGGGGTAAACATGTTTCTGCTGCCTTTTTCCTGACTTCTTTACAACTTTGGTAAGTTAATATTAATATCCTTACATATGTAAAAATTACAAAGAGCATAGGGAGTAGTACAAAATTGATTAAAAGAACCACACCATATATTGTCACAAATTTTGATCTCACACAATGAAGACTGTAAACTACATTGTTACAAAATATTCCTTTTAAATTAAAGTTGCACAGTTTAGTATCAGCAATGCCCGTAGACAAGCTGGCAAAAGCCATGATAAAACCAGAAAAATACTGATAGTAGTTTTTCTCATGATAACTGGATATTGCAGAGGTTTACATATAGACACATACCTGTCATAAGCCATGGCTGACAACAGTAAGAAATCAGACATGCCTAAAGTGTAAAATATAAAAAACTGAAAAAGACAGACTGAATAGGATATGATCTGTTTTTCAGATAAAAAGTCAATTAACATTTTTGGGTAGATAGTAGTGCTGTAAAGAACAGCATTCAGTAACAAAGCTGCAATGAAAACATACATAGGCTCATGAAGGTTTTCATGAACCCATATAAGACACACAATAATGATATTACTGCCGATTATTAGAATATATACTGTAAACATGATCAAAAAATAAACATATCTGTATTTGTCCACTTCCACATACCCACCAATAGTTATATATGTTACATTTAATTCATCATCCATTAAGATTATCAAAAAAGTAGAAGTTCAGCAATAAAATAGATTACAAAACTAGTGCTTCATTCAATGTCTTCATTCATAGATATTCTACCT
Source organism: Scomber japonicus (assembly GCF_027409825.1). Lineage (NCBI taxonomy): Eukaryota > Metazoa > Chordata > Actinopteri > Scombriformes > Scombridae > Scomber > Scomber japonicus. The sequence continues at coordinate 32,173,735 of NC_070588.1, forward strand.
TGAAATACACTCTCATGTTCATCTTAGACATTCACACAGTGAACTGTCTCTGTGTCAATGGAATGTTTTCTATGGAATTGCTTGACCCTCTATGGATCTCATTAAAGTCTTCACCTAAATAGCAACTACTCGCTCTTAACTTTACTAAACTCGAGAGGCCTAAAGTTGCAGCAATTGTTTGGCCTACTTTGCTTGGGCGTGTGCCCCATAATACAACATTACACCCCACATCTTCTGCACCAACTGTTATTTTCCCCTTGGGTTTTTATATTGGGATATTTTTATACTGGGATAAACGTGTTAAAACATATATATTAATGTGCACTAATACAACGTTTTTAAAGATGCTTGTGTTGCTTCCCCAACTCAAAGTATTCATAACTCAATATCGAGTACTCAATATTGAGTATGAATACCAGAGCACCAATGCTATCCACCAATTTTTTAAATCTGCTTATCACACTCAATGTGATACACAGATTTTCACAAGATGATAGATTGCTATGGTATATCAAACTGAATCTGTAATAGATGGAACCTTTATTGTCCTCCAGGAAACATGTAAAAACATCCAGATAACCTTACTGCAGTATACCGATGTACATGGTGATGTGGTCATGTCTCGTTTACAAAGTCAGAGTTTGCCCTGATACCAAACCAGTACATTGGATAATTGAGAAAGTTTAACCAAAATGAGTGGCCAATCAGACCTGCAAGATTTTTTTTCTAGAACCCAGCACTGCAAGAGGTGGCAGCCTGACATGACAGCTTCACTCTGCTTTACTTTTTTCTTACTTTTAAGATATTTTTGAAAAACCTAATTTTAGATGCTATATTTTGGCCAAGTGTTTTATTTTATTACCTTAGCAGGCACTACCTCAGAGAACAGTGTTTATGTGAAGCAGTGTTTCCCTGTTTAATTCTCAGCGTTGCTGCAAAAATGACTGTGCTTGAAGTAACATGACGTTAACTATGTTGATCACTTGCTCGATTTCATTAGAAGTTGCTAGCAGCTAGTTAACCATATAACTTTGCTTTTGGCTTCAGTGTAGGCTTCATAACACAACCTGCCCCCTCCCTTCATAAGCTACTGAAGTAGGGGAGGACAAAAGCAGACAACTCAACTCTCCTGGACGTCCTGTGACTCTCCAGCATATTGATAGGGGCTCCTTGACGCCTGCAAATGAGACACAATCTCCCACAATCTGGAGCGAGCAAGCAAGAGCGCGCACTAGAGTGACTGACCGCGCGCGCGTGTGAGTGACTATCAATGCAGCGCGTGTGAATGCACAGCTTCCTGATAGATCTATGTTGCTGCTTATTAGACCAATCGCACCTAAATCTTCCAAAGTGCAGGAGCAGTTCACACTACATACAACTAGAAAGTGTGTGCTGCATCCTGCCAAGGTCGGCATGAAGCGTGTGTGCGCACGTATGCACGCGCACAGAAAACGATGGGTTTTCTATGGCTTTTGCGCGTCATATCAATGATATCATGTCAGTGTGTGGATCATTAACCTTGTTGCAGTGTACTCCCTGGTTCTAGTTAGTGAACTATCAGCTTCTACCTGCTCAGATCTCATATTCAGCAGCAGGAGAGGAGGAGAGCAGCAGGGGAATCTAGCACACATAGTGTATGGAAGCCTATCGATGGAAAAAGTAAAACTGGTAGCCTAACTACAAAAATAAACCATTATTATTATTTATCTTTTATTTATTGCTCCAACAGCTCAGGTCGACTGAACAACAGAAAATACCTCTTTTTGTGTAGCATACATGTGTATGTTATTTTGTTAAAGCTATCAGACATTAACATTTAGTTGTTTTGTTTGAATTATTATTTATAATTTAATATTACTTTAACAACTCAGGGATGTCCAAGAGGCAACATGTTGTTTGAGCATTTCTAGGGGAAATACTGGTGCAGTATAGGGGTTTGAAAAAACTGTTTAATTTGAAACATTTTAATTTCATGGCTCACATTTGTGCAGTTTTTTTTATTTTATAGACTCTACTTTGGCCAAGTGCTTTATTTTTATCTTACAGCACTACTTCAGAGAGCACTGAGTAGTCAGAGCACTTTACTTATTATTTAAAAACATATTGGTTAATCTATTGAACAAGTCATTACATTGACACAGACTGATATGCATTGTTTATGGGAATGTCATTCATGGTTTATCATCTCTAGAAGTGTATGATTCAACTTGTTTGTTTTTTTAAGAAGGAAAAGAAAAATTGCAATTATTGATTACATCGACTCACAATACTTGTAGAATCGCAATTATCAAGAATCGTGATACAAATCGATTCAGCACCTTAGAATAGTGATACAATCTAATTGTGACCAAAGCATATCATCCCACCCCTAATACACACAAGTTCATAACAGTTAATTGAAATAAAGTAAACATTTTAAATGACTTAAAATAAATTAATAGACATTTATGAATAATTTCAACAAATGGATAAATCAGTACATTAGTCAAGCTGATGATATACTCTTTACTCTCTATCATATATAAAAATACATAGTCCACATCAAATGCCTTCCAAGAATCCATATTTCTGCATGATTATTCAAAAATAAATTGTTATACATTTATCAGTGTAAAAGCATCAGAGTCTTTTGGCTCGGCAGAACAACCTTTTGAGGTGTTTAGAAATTTCTTTCATTTTGAGCCCGTATATGAGTGGATTAAACAAAGAATGATACAAAACTATTTGTAACGTCATTATTAGACGTGCCATTTTTGTAAACTTAGATTCCAGTCGAGCTATACTGACATCATATACACTAAAACAGGTGATGCTGATTAAAACCAACAAGTGGGGTAAACATGTCTCTGCTGCTTTTTTCCTGGTTTCTTTACAACTTTGGTATGTTAATATTAATATCCTTACATATGTAAAAATTACAAAGAGCATAGGGAGTAGTATAAAATTGATTAAAAGAACCACACCATATATTGTCACAAATTTTGATCTCACACAATGAAGACTGTAAACTGCATTGTTACAAAATATTCCTTTTAAATTAAAGTTGCACAGTTTAGTATCAGCAATCTGTATTACTAGCACTGCCAGTAGACAAGCTGGCAAAAGCCATGATAAAACCAGAAAAATACTGATAGTAGTTTTTCTCATGATAACTGGATATTGCAGAGGTTTACATATAGACACATACCTGTCATAAGCCATGGCTGACAACAGTAAGAAATCAGACAAGCCTAAAGTGTAAAATATAAAAAATTGAAAAAGACAGACTGAATAGGATATGATCTGTTTTTCAGATAAAAAGTCAATTAACATCTTTGGGTAGATAGCAGTGCTGTAAAGAACAGCGTTCAGTAACAAAGCTGCAATGAAAACATACATAGGCTCATGAAGGTTTTCATGAACCCATATAAGACACACAATAATGATATTACTGCCGATTATTAGAATATATACTGTAAACATGATCAAAAAATAAACATATCTGTATTTGTCCACTTCCACATACCCACCAATAGTTATATATGTTATATTTAATTCATCATCCATTAAGATTGTCAAAAAAGTAGAAGTTCAGCAATAAAACAGATTACAAAACTAGTGCTTCATTCAATGTCTTCATTCATAGATATTCTACCTTGAAATACACTCTCATGTTCATCTCAGACATTCACACAGTGAACTGTCTCTGGGTCCATGGAATGTTTTTTATGGAATTGCTTGACCCTCTATGGATCTCATTAAAGTCTTCACCAAAATAGCAACTACTAGCTCTTAGCTTTACTAAACTCTAGAGGCCTAAAGTCGCAGCAATTGTTGGACCTACTTTGGCGTGTTCCCCGTAATGCAACATTACACCCCACACCATTAAAATGGGGACCTGGGAAAAAAGTGTAAATAGGTAGATATGCACCAACTGTTATTTTCCCCTTGGGTTTTTATGTTCAACTGGAATAAATGTGTTAAAACACATATATTAATGTGTACTAATACAACGTTTTTAAAGATGCTTGTGTTGCTTCCCCAACTCAAAGTATTTGCCAAAATTGAGTGTGAATACCAGAGCACCAATGCTATCCACCACATTTTAAATCTGCTTATCACACTCCATATGATACACAGATTTTCACAAGATGATAGATCACTATAGTATAACAAACTGAATCTGTAATAGATGGAACCTTTATTGTCCTCCAGGAAACACATCCAGATAACCTTACTGCAGTGTACCAATATACATGGTGATGTGGTCATGTCTCGTTTACAAAGTCAGAGTTTGCCCTGATACCAAACCAGTACATTGGATAATTGAGAAAGTTTAACCAAAATCAGTGGCCAATCAGACTGATCAGACCTGCAAGATTTTTTTTTCTAGAACCCAGCACTGCAAGAGGTGGCGGCCTGACATGACAGCTTCACTCTGCTTTACTTTTTTCTTACTTTTAAGTTTTTTTTACAAGAAACCTAATTTTAGATTGTGTATCTGTGTAAAAAGTTACTTGTAATAGTTAGTTGTTGTTTTTTGTGTGATTTAGCAATGTGTGAGGTTTTTTGGATGAGATTTGACAGCAGAGGCAGCAAAATGGGCATGTGAAATTGTGGAGGAGTGCAAGGACCATGGTTGGTGGGGACGCTGCCACGCCATCCTGGGTCGTTCCCTCCTCATAGGTCTAACAGCACTTGGTGTGACCTGAGCAGCAGAAAGGGGAGCCACACATAGCATCACAGAAGCCACAGAAAAAGCCACAAGGTGGCTTTGGATTAAGAGGGGAGACCCTTGGTGTGTTGCTGCAGGAATGCAAGCTGGGATTTGATTACCCCAGCTGGGTCACCTGGGTGGGGGTCTGATGTTGAAAGACCCGAAACCCCTGATGAACCCAGGAACATCACTGAAGTTGCATCCCATCGCATTATAGAGATGTACTGTATCTTAAAACCAAACCAGGATCTCTCCTGGGCCTTGCATACATCCACCATCATTGGGAAGGCACAACAGTGTCTCTTCTTCCTGCGGAAGCTGAGGTGAGCCAGTCTGCCACAGAACCGTCCGTCTGTCCGTCTTCTGCCCCTTATCCGGGGTCGGGCCACGGGGGCAGCAGCCTAAGCAGGGAAGCCCAGACTTCCGTCTCCCCAGCCACATTGTCCAGCTCTTTCCGGGGGATCCCGAGGTGCTCTCAGGCCAGCCGAGAGACATAGTCTCTCCAGCACGTCCTGGGTCTTCCCCGGGTTCGCTTGTACCCGTGATCTTGTTCTTTCGGGCACTACCCAAAGCTCATGACCATAGGTGAGGGTAGGAATGAAGATTGACTGGTAAATCGAGAGGTTTGTGTTTCGGCTCAGCTCCCTCTTCACTGTGCAGAGCCCACATTACGGCAGACGCCGCACCGATCCACCTGTCGATCTCATGCTGCATCCTTCCCTCACTCATGAATGAGACCCCGAGGTACTTGAACTCCTCCACTTGGGGCAGGATTTCATCCCCGACCCAGAGGGTGCACTCCACGCTTTTCTGGCAGAGGACCATGGACATGGATTTGGAGGTGCTGATTCTCATCCAAGCCGCTTCCCACTCGCCGACGAACTGATCCAGTGAGAGTTGGAGGTCACGGTCTGATGAAGCCAACAGGACCACATCATCCGCAAAAAGCAGTGACCCAATCCTGAGGTCACCAAACTGGACCCCCTCAATGCCCTGGCTGCACCTAGAAATTCTATTCATAAAGACTATGAACAGGATTGGTGACAAAGGGCAGCCCTGGCAGAGTCTAACCGTCACCGGAAACAAGTCCAACTTATTACCGACAATGTGGACCAAGCTCTGACACTGGTCGTACAGTGAACCCCGTATCAAGGGGACCGATACCCTGTACTCCTGGAGAACCCCCCACAGGACTTCCTGAGGGACACGGTCGAATGCCTTCTCCAAGTCCACAAAACACATGTGGACTGGTTGGGCAAACTCCCATGCACCCTCCAGGACCCTGCAGAGGGTGTAGAGCTGGTCCACAGTTCCACGACCCGGACGAAACCACATTGCTCCTCCGGAATCCAAGATTCGACTATCCGACGGACCCTCCTCTCCAGTACCCCGGAATAGACCTTACCAGGAAGGCTGAGGAGTGTGATCCCCCTATAGTTGGAGCACACTCCTCCGATCCCCCTTCTTAAAAAGAAGGATCACTACCCCAGTTTGCCAATAGAGGCACTGCCCTCGTTGTCCAAGCAATGTTACAGAGTCGTGTCAACCATGACAGCCCCACAACATCCAGGGCCTTAAGGAACTCAAGGCGGATCTCATCCACCCCCGGGCTCTGCCACTAAGGAGCTTTTTGACCACCTCGGCGACCTCAGCCCCAGAGATAGGAGAGCCCACACCCGGGTCCCCAGGCCCTGCTTCCTTACCCGACGGCGTGTCAGTGGGATTGAGGAGGTCTTCGAAGTATTCCTTCCACGAAAGCATAACGTCCCGAGTCGAGGTCAGTATGGTCCCCCACCATACACAGTGTACATACATGGTGCACTGCTTCCCCCTCCTGAGATACCGGATGGTGGTCCAGAACCTCTTTGAAGCCGTGCGGAAGTCGTTCTCCATGGCCTCACCAAACTCCTCCCATGACCGTGTTTTTGCCTCAGCGACCACCGCAGCTGCACTCCGCTTGGCCTGTCGGTACCTGCCTGCTGCCTCCGGAGTCCCACAGGCCACAAAGGCCCTATAGGACTCCTTCTTCAACTTGACGATTCGGATATTGCCGCCACGACAGGTACCGACCACCTTACGGCCACAGAACCAGTCGGCCGCCCCTACAACGGAGGCACGGAACATGGCCCACTCGAACTTAATGTCCCCCGCCTCCCCCAGTACACGGTCAAAGCTCTCGGAGGTGGGAGTTGAAACTCTCTCTGATTGAGACTCTGCCAGACGTTCCCAGCAGACCCTCACAATGCGTTTGGGTCTGCCAGGTCTGACTGGCATCCTCCCCCACCATCGGAGCCAACTCACCACCAGGTGGTGATCAGTTGACAGCTCCAGCCCTTTCTTCGCCCGAGTGTCCAATACATGCGTCCGCAAGTCCAACGACACGACTACAAAGTCAATCATCGAACTGCGGCCTAGGCTGTCCTGGTGCCAAGTGCACATGTGGACACCCTTATGCTTGAACATGGTGTTTGTTATGGACACGGGGTGGGCAATAAGTAAGCCACCCCTGTCCAACGCCTCTCACCAGTGGCAACTCCAGAGTGGAAGTGAGTCCAACCCCTCTCAAGAAGACTGGTTCCAGAGCCCTTGCTATGCGTCGAGGTGAGGCCGACTCTATATCTAGCTTCTTCTCAACCTCGCACACCAGCTCAGGCTCCTTCCCTACCAGAGAGGTGACATTCCACATCCCTATAGCTAGTTTCTGCAGCCGAGGATTGGACCGCCAAGGTCCCCGCCTTCGGCTGCCGCCCAGCACACACTGCACCTGACCCCTTTGGCCCATCCTGCAGGTGGTGAGTCTGCGGGATGTGGGTCCCATGTCGCCTCTCCGGGCCCCATGGGTGCAGGCCTGGCCACCAGGCGCTTGCTACCAAGCCCAACCCCCAGGCCTGGCTCCAGGGGGGCACCTTTTTATATTGTGTATTGAACTTTATTGCTCTTATAGATTGTCAATATTTTATTAATGTCTTAATGTTTTAATTGTCTTAAATGTTCTTATGGCTCAGGGAGTGCGATCTAAATGTTGTTATATGTTGTTGTATATAATGACAATAAAGCTATTAAACTACTTGTCCCCTTAAAGAGAAAGGTCCCTGCAAATAAATAGAAGGTTGTCCTAAGTGATCACTTTCATCCTATGATGAAACATTTCATATATCTTGATGGGAGTGGTGTCTTCCAGGATGCCCCCATCCATAAGCAACAAGGGTTCACTGACTGGTTTGATGAGATAATAGAATATGAAAATGATGTGAATCATATGCCATGGCCTTGCAGTCACAAGATCTCTACCCAATTGAACACCTGTGGGATTTTGAACCAACGTGTTAGACAGCACTCTCCACCACCATCAAAACACCAAATGAGGGAATATAGTAGAGTAGAGTTCAAAGACTCTAGAATCAATGCCAAGGTGCATTGAAGCTGTTCTGGAAGCATGTGGTGGTCCAACACCTTACTTTGTCACCTGTCTGTATACACATACACGCACGTTCATAACAGTTAATTGAAACAAAGTGAACATTTTAAATGACTAAAAATGAATTAAAAGATATTTATGAATAATTTCAACAAATGGATAAATCAGTACATTAGTCAAGCTGATGATATACTCTTTACTCTCTATCATATATAAAACTACATAGTCTACATCAAATGCCTTCCAAGAATCCATATTTCTGCATGATTATTCAAAAATAAATTGTTATACATTTATCAGTGTAAAAGCATCAGAGTCTTTTGGCTCGGCAGAACAACCTTTTGAGGTGTTTAGAAATTTCTTTCATTTTGAGCCCGTATATGAGTGGATTAAACAAAGGATGATACAAAACTATTTGCAATGTCATTATTAGACGTGCCATTTTTGGAAAATTAGATTCCAGTCGAGCTATACTGACATCATATGCACTCAAACAGGTGAAGCTGATTAAAACCAACAAGTGGGGTAAACATGTTTCTGCTGCCTTTTTCCTGACTTCTCTACAACTTTGGTATGTTAATATTAATATCCTTACATATGTAAAAATTACAAAGAGCATAGGGAGTAGTACAAAATTGATTAAAAGAACCACACCATATATTGTCACAAATTTTGATCTCACACAATGAAGACTGTAAACTACATTGTTACAAAATATTCCTTTTAAATTAAAGTTGCACAGTTTAGTATCAGCAATCTGTATTACTAGCACTGCCATTTGACAAGCTGGCAAAAGCCATGATAAAACCAGAAAAATACTGATAGTAGTTTTTCTCATGATAACTGGATATTGCAGAGGTTTACATATAGACACATACCTGTCATAAGCCATGGCTGACAACAGTAAGAAATCAGACATGCCTAAAGTGTAAAATATATAAAATTGAAAAAGACAGACTGAATAGGATATGATCTGTTTTTCAGATAAAAAGTCAATTAACATTTTTGGGTAGATAGTAGTGCTGTAAAGAACAGCGTTCAGTAACAAAGCTGCAATGAAAACATACATAGGCTCATGAAGGTTTTCATGAACCCATATAAGACACACAATAATGATATTACTGCCGATTATTAGAATATATACTGTAAACATGATCAAAAAATAAACATATCTGTATTTGTCCACTTCCACATACCCACCAAGAGTTATATATGTTACATTTAATTCATCATCCATTAAGATTATCAAAAAAGTAGAAGTTCAGCAATAAAACAGATTACAAAGCTAGTGCTTCATTCAATGTCTTCATTCATAGATATTCTACCTTGAAATACACTCTCATGTTCATCTTAGACATTCACACAGTGAACTGTCTCTGGGTCCATGGAATGTTTTTTATGGAATTGCTTGACCCTCTATGGATCTCATTAAAGTCTTCACCAAAATAGCAACTACTAGCTCTTAACTTTACTAAACTCAAGAGGCCTAAAGTTGCAGCAATTGTTTGGCTTACATTCCAGCATACCAATATACATGGTGATGTAGTCATGTCTCGTTTACAAATTTGCCCTGATACCAATCCAGTACATTGGATAATTGCATGTCATTTAGATATATTGTTTATAGTTTAAAATGTATCATTGTTGCGTGGCAATGTAGTTAAACATATCACTGTTCAGATTTTTAAAAATGGTGCATTATTGTGCTGATCTGCTCTGCCTTGAGAGTTGTCTGCCATAAAGCAAACATTTTAAGGAAGAATCCACTAAAAGCATATAATCATGGAGCATCTTGTGGCCTTATGGTCCCTACTTCAATTCTGGCTGATAACATTTTTTCTCCCATTGCCCATCTTTATCTCTACTGAAATACAGAAAAAAGAATAAAGAATCTATATGTTCACTACATACATTTTTGGCAGGGCTTGTTTTCTCAGAGTTGATTTGAATGGTAGTAGTATGTAGAGGCTGTGGAAAGAAAGTTTAACCAAAATCAGTGGTCAATCAGACTGATCAGACCTGGAAGATTTAGTTTTTTTCTGGAACCCGGCGCTGCAATAGGTGGCAGCCTGACATGACAGCTTCAGTGTGCTTTGGTTTTTTCTGACTTTAAGATATTTTTTAAACCCAATTTTAGTGTATTCATTCTGTGTAAAAAGTTAATTGTAATAGTTAGTTGTTGTTTTTTTGTGTGATTTAGCAATGTGTGAGTTTTTTTGGATAAGATTTGACACCAGTGGCATCAAAATGTGCATGACAATGCCCTTAGCAACCAGCAAAACAACAACAACAGAGGGCCTTCTATTCACGTGAGGAGTTTTTCCAGTACCAGGATCTACTAGTTGCTTGTCTAAGGGAGATACCTGGCGAGCTGAGGATAAGGAGGAGAGGAACTAGAGCGATGGTGAGTAGGAAGACGATGGAGAGGAGGTGGAGATATAAGCCATGTCTTCCCTCGGTTGTCATGGGGAATGTGCGCTCTCTGAATAACAAGATGGATGAACTCTCTGCCTTAGTGAGTGGACAGCGGGAGTAACAGGAGTGCAGTGTTATATGCCTGAAATAGACGTGGTTGAACGGAAACATACCAGACTGTTAAGTGGAACTACCTTGCAGACACAGCATCCCAACCCTCTTCCCATAATCCACATGGATTTCAGCCAGGTTGAGATCTCAAAGACAATGACTAACTTCAACCAGTGTGTGACCTGTAACACCAGAGGGAATAGGACCTTATTATATGCCAATGATAAGAAGGCATATAGTGCCACAGCCCTCCCTCCCCTTGGATGTCCAATACAGCTTACTGCTACATACAACCCTCTTGTCAGGAAACAGCCCATCACCAACAGTGGTCTGTGGAAGCAGAGCAGGCCTGGGTGATGTTTCAGTAGAACTATGGTGGCAGGAGCATGTCTATGTTCCCCCAACCTTATGTCATTCGTATTTTCCCTCAGTTTTATGTTCCCACAGACCTATGTTCCCTCAGTCCTATGTTTCCTCATTCCTATGTTCCCTCAGTCCTATGTTTCCTCATTCCTATGTTTCCTCATTCCTATGTCTCCTCATTCCTGTTCCCTCATTCATATGTTCCCTCAGTCCTTTGTTCCCTCATTCCTATGTTCCCTCAGTCCTTTGTTCCCTCATTCCTATGTTCCCTCAGTCCTTTGTTCCCTCATTCCTATGTTCCCTCATTCCTATGTTCCCTCATTCCTATGTTCCCTCAGTCCTATGTTCCCACAGTCCTATGTCCCCACAGTCCTATGTTCCCTCAGTCCTATGTTCTCTCAGTCCTATGTTCCCTCAGTCCTATATTCCCACAGTCCTATGTTCCCTCAGTCCTATGTTCCCTCAGTCCTATGTTCCCACAGTCCTATGTTCCCTCAGTCCTATGTTCCCTCAGTCCTATGTTCCCCAAGTTTAATAATAAAATAATGTATTTCACCTGTCTTTGAAGTATTTTCATAGATGAACAACAAGACATTATAAGCTTTAGGGAATGGCCATACCTGTGCTGTGGTAATGTAGGCCTGAGGAAACATAGAGCCTAATTTTGATGGGAGGAAAATGTCTTAGAAATGGGGAACATAGGGCCATCTACACCTTCTACTTCAACTCCAGGACGTGCCCCCTGCGGAAGTTCTCAGATGACTCCTCCATTGTTGGCTGTATCACAGACAATAAGGAGGAGTACAGAGACCTAGTTGAGAGCTGCAACAGGAACCGCCTACAGCTCAAGCTCAAGCTTCATACAGAAAACCAAGGACTTCCGGTGCAGAAAGTACCCCCCGACACCTGTTTTCATAAATAGGGAGGGGGTGGAGATAGTGGACACCTACAAGTTGATAGGCTAATGATAAAAGTGTGGCATTGTGCTATTGGATAGTGTGAGTGACAAGTGACAACTGAAACTCAAATTACACCCCCTGTATATAACACTTGTTGCAAAATGGCAATTCAATGTTCAATTTTGTCATACAATTTAAAAGATATTGTGCAATATGCAATAGGCAATGCTATCTTCAGTACAGTTTTAATTATCTCAATGAAAATTGTGAATTAATTAAATTCCATATTGCCATGGTATTATTGCACCTTTATTCGAATGGCAATAATAATAATAATAATAATAATGATAATAATAATAATAATAATAATAATAATAATAATTAAAGCTGCAAGCAGCGATGATCGGGCCCAAGCTCCCCCGCCCCGCCACTACTGAGCGAGACTTGCTGTGACGCATACAGAGTCAATATAAAGTTGGTTGGATTAGGAGGAATTCATTAAAGTATGTGGTGTGAAAATTCTATCAAACCGCGCCAAAATTGCAAATTCACTTCAAAATGGCCGACTTCCTGTTGGAGTGAGGATATGGGTCCAAGAGACTTTTTTGTGCCTCTTTATGTGATACATATATATATACCAAGTTTTGTTCATCTACGTCAATCTGGAGGGAGGGGCTCAATTTTCTTAATCTTCTACGGGGTGCAGTACCCCCATTTGGCCAGCTGTTCCTGTTTAATGGCGAAACATCAAAATTCCTCACATCGCCACAAAGCAACCAAATCCCTAATCAGAAAGTTTTTGATAACTTTTCATCTCCAATGTCTCAAGATGTTTCTGAGTGAATTTGAAGTCAATCGGATTAAATCCGTAGGACAAGTTCGTTAAAGTACGTGGCGTGGAAAACGCCAAAATCGCACATATTTTTCAAAATGGCCGACTTCCTGTTGGAGTGACGTCATGGGTCCAAGAGACTTTTTGGTGCGTCTTTACAAGATACATATGTGTACCAAATTTCGTTTGTCTATGTCAATCTGACTTGAGGGGCTCAATTTTTTTTCAATTTTCAATAGGACGCTATTGTATCCAGTAGGTGGCGCTATGGAGCTGACACAGTATTGATGCATATACGTGTTCAGGGCGGGACCCTCTACATGCGTGATTAATTTGGTGTAGATCGGACAATGTCTGTAGGAGTTATAAGGACTTCCTGTTTAATGGCGAAGGATCGAATGGCGAAGGAAATTGTCGGCGCCGCCACGGCCAAACCGGATCCCTAATCAGAAAGTTTTTGATAACTTTTCATCTCCAATGTCTCAAGATGTTTCTGAGTGAATTTGAAGTCGGTCGGATTAAATCCCTAGGACAAGTTCGTTAAAGTGCGATGCGTGAAAAACGCCAAAATCGCGCCAAAAACGCAGATTCAATACAAAATGGCCGACTTCCTGTAGGAGTGTGGGTATGGGTCCAAGAGACTTTCTTGTGCGTCTTTACACGATACATATGTGTACCGAATTTCGTTTGTCTAGGACAATCTCAGAGGTGGGGCTCGCTTTTTTTAATTTTCTAGGGGGCGCTATTGAGCCATTTTTTGTCTCCCATTTTCGTGATCCTTAAAATATCAAATTTTTCGCCGGGTCGGACATGATTGCAAATTTTGGTGACTTTTCGAGCACGTTTAGGCTGTCAAAAAGGCGTTTGTTTTGTATAATAATAATCTTGACGATTACAATAGGGCCTTCGCACTGTATAGTGCTTGGGCCCTAATAATGATACATTTTATTTGTATTGCACTTTACATTTCAGCAATCTCAAAGTGCTACAGAGTAAAACATTTTAAAAAAGGTTAAAAGGAGAACCTTCAAAAGACATTTAGCAAAATGCAAATGATAGGTTTTTAGGTCTCATTTAAAGACATCTGCAGTCTGTGGGGCCCTCAGGTGTTCAGGGAGGGCGTTCCACAGCCTCGGGGCTGCAGAGGAAAAGGCCCGATCACCCATAGTGCGGAGCTTGGCTCTGGGGGCTTGGAGGGTTTTTGTGATTTCAGAACGGAGGGTGCATGAGGAGGTCTGGGGGTTGAAGAGTTCCTTGAGGTATAGGGGGGGGCATGTCCATGAATGCACAGGTGGGTGAGGAGGGAGATCTTGTACTCAATTCTGAGCGGGACAGGGAGCCAGTGAAGGGATTTTAGGATGGGGGTGATATGGTCGTATTTGCGCACCTTCATCAGGATCCTGGCAGCACTGTTCTGGATGTATTGCAGTCTCTGGATGCTCTTGCCAGAGATCCCGATGAGGAGTGCATTACAGTAGTCCAGTCTGGAGGAGATGAAGGCGTGGACGAGCTTCTCTGCATCTGCCAGGATGAGTGTTGGACAGAGTTTGGCGATGTTCCTGAGGTGGTACAAAGATGTTTTACGAGGTGTTTGATGTGGGTGTCAAAGGTGAGTTGAGGGTCCATTTTACCACCCAGGTTGGTGACGGATAAGGAAAGGGGGATGTTTTGGCCAGAGAAGGTGATGCTGGTGATGGTGGAAGAGCGGAGCTGATGTGGTGTGCCAACTAGGATGGCTTCTGTTTTGGAACTGTTTAACTGCAGGAAGTTGAGCTCCATCCACGTTTTGATCTCCTCCAGGCAGGTGGTCAGTGTGGATGTTGGCAGGGGAGCAGAAGAAGTGGGGGTTGACCTTATGTAGAGCTTTGTGTCATCAGCATAACAATGGTACGATATACCATGCCTGCTAATTACATTGCCCAGGGGAAGCAGGTAGAGGGTGAAGAGGGTGGGGCCCAGCAAAATGGCAATTCATTTTGCAGAATGGCAATTAAATATTCAATTTAGTCATGCAATTTTAAAATGTATTCGGCAATTGACATTTTAATACGCAAAGTGGCAATGCAATCCTCAATACAATTTTAATTATCTCAATGAAACCCTAACCCAGCCTTTCTCAAACTTTTTTCAGTCGGGGCACCTTTCAAAAGTGCATAAAATCTCAAGGCACCCCAGTGTAAAATATGATTAAAAACGATACTGCATAGCCTAAACGTAAATGCAAATGCCCTGTTTATTTAGACAGGACAGTGAGCATACAACTGTAAATATTAATAATAATAACTTCATAGCAACTTTATAGCACCTTTAAAAACACAGGTTTACAAAGTGCTTCACAAAACAATAAATCAGAGACACAAATGCCATAAAACCATAACAGGTGGACCGCCCAAGCAATACAGTAACACAGGCAATACAAGAACCCAACAAATTGAGACCAGGAGAACTCAAATGAAGTGCAGAGATAGCAGGAATGTTTTTCCATCACAGTGCTTGTTTCCATCCGTGCCATACGCACGCGTGCGCGCACACACACACACACACACACACACACACACACACACACACACACAATAATCCGCAATGAGAGAGGGAGAGAGAGGTCTACATGCGCGCATACAGCGCGCATACGCGCTCCCACACACAAATAAACCGCAATTGAGAGAGAGAGGAGAGAGAGTGGGGGCGGGGGTGTGACTCACAATCAGTGAGAGACGTGAGCCTGGTGCGACGCACACAACCAGCCTATCCTGGCAGGGATGGATGAGAGGCAGACACGGAGCTCCTGGTCCACAGTCCTCAGTCGCTCCCTGTACTTGTTCTTGATGTATGTCAGGCTTGAAAAGCTCAGTTCACACAGATAAGTTGTGGAGAAGGGAAGCAAAATAGCAACAGCGCTACTTGAAGCCACTGGATACTCTTTTTCTATCGCTATCCAAAATCTGTCCAGTTCCATGTCTCCAAATTTAATTTTCAATGTGCAGTCTTCCCTGATCTCTATCAGTTGCTCCTGTATTGACAGTGGCCAGTCCTTTGCGCTCTCCAGTGCGCTTGAACTCCATGGATCACGGACCCAGTAAAACTGTGCATTAGACTCCGATGTAAAATAATGATTAAATCGCTCGTCGAGAGATTTCAGATGCTGGGCTATGAGGTCAGAAAGCGTGCTGCTGTTTACATGCAGATTGCACAGGGGAAACATATCCAGCCTGCCCTGTTCCACAAAGGAACGCCAGAGTGTGAGCTTAGATCTGAAGCCACGCAGTTTGTCAGATGAGGAGAGGAGGTTTTCTTCTTTGCCTTGCATTTTAATGTGCTTGAAGATGTCAGCCAAATACGCAAGTTTTACGCACCATTGCTCATCTGCGAGCAGCTCTGCATATGCAGATTTCTCTTCTGTCAAGAAGACTCTGAGTTCTTCTCTTAACTCGTACAATCGGCCCAAAACCTTCCCCCGTGACAGCCAGCGGACTGCCGTGTGTAGCAACAAGCTCTGATGCTCTGCCCCCATTTCCTCGCACAGAATCGAAAACAGGCGGCTCTTTAACGGGCGGGCCTTTATGAAATTAACAATGTCCACTGCTCTGTCAAGTACGTCCAAAAGTTCTTTGGGAGTGTCTTTGCAGCAAGTGCCTCTCTGTGAAGGAAGCAGTGGGTTGTTCTGATGTCAGGGTTTTGCTGTTTGGCCCTGCTAATGAAACCTTTGGCAGAGCCCGTCATTGCAGCCGCACCATCAGTACAGATACTGATACAGTTCTTCCAACTCAATCCTCCCTTTTGTCACACGATAAATTTCTTCTCCTGTCGTTTTGTTTGGCAGTGGTTTGCAAAATAAAAAATTCTCTCTAATACGGTCCCCATCCACAAACCGAACATTTACCAGGAGCTGCGTGTGCCCACTCACGTCTGTTGACTCATCAAGTTGTAAAGAAAAATGTCCACTTGTCTTGATTTTCCCCAAAACGGCATCTTCAATATCCACAGACATGTCATTAATACGTGAGACAGATGTTTATGGTTCATTTTATATATTTATTTATTTAAAATAACTTTACAATTTTATTAATCCATTCATATGTAAGAAAGAATGTATTTATGTATTCAAATATTTCTATGAAATGTTTTTTTAATTAAATGTCAGAATACGTAATTTTTTGGCGGCACCCCTGACACAGTCAGGGGGCACCCCAGTGTGCCGCGGCACCCACTTTGAGAAAGGCTGCCCTAACCCACCCAGAGAGTCCAAGAAGGTCTGGTACTCCAAACTGAGTCTTCCTCCCAGCAACAAAGAGTCGCAAGGAGGCGACCCTCTCGTTCCGCGGGGAGAACTACAACACTGCTGTGCTCAGCCAGGGACTGTAAGTATCCCCACACCAGCTTGGTGTATTTCCCCCTGGACAAATCCGGAAAAAAGAAGGGAATCCAGCCCCTCTTCAGGAGTTGGGTCCCAGAGCGAGTGCTGTGTGTAGAGATCAGCTATATCTAGCTGGTACCACTCCACCTCCCGCACCAGATCTGGCTCTTTTCCCACCAGCAAAGTGATGTTCCACATCCCTAGAGCTGATTTAGGATGCCAGGCATCTGAATGCCTAGGCCCACACCTCTGCCCAATGCCTGATCAACATCGCAACTGACCCCAGACTTTATCCCTGTAGGTGCATTATAAAAGTTCACATTTCAGAACATCAGTGAAGAACACTTGGCAGTTAGTCAATGATGTGAAAAACACACAACGATAAAAATCGAATGATTTATTTATTTATAAATCATGACAGGACATTGGAAATTACAACATTAATAACAGATCACAATAAGAGGGTTCAAACTTTCTCCCACTCGCCATGATGACTTCTGCCTGTAATCATGTTTGTCCTTGGGCTATCAGGATTATGATGGTAATCTGAAAAACAGTGGTCATATCATTTCTTGTGCTGTCCTAGATAGTGCACTTTTTTGTTTTGTTTTTGTATGTTTTCCACAGGATCTTTCCACAAAAGATTAACCACACTAACCCTATAATTACCTCCCATTTCTCATTAAAATTCTTGGGGGGGAAAGTGCATTGAACACTATTACTTATTCATAATTTTTTACAAAACTGTGACTGGTCTGATCTTTTAGACTAAAGATCTAAAGCAAGAAAAAATGTGTGACCCTTGTCCTGGAGGAAATGTGTACAATGTATTGATTAAGTATTATATGTGTTTAAAACTTTTGTATGCCTGACATCAGGCACTTTAAGCACTGTTTTAATCTGCCAAGAGTTAATACTAAGGATGGTAAAGCAGCCTTCTGTTTTATGCCCCCATGCATTTGGAACAGCTTCCCAGTCTATCAGTCAATTTTTTCATTGGCATAGAAAAGTTCAGCCTTTGAGGTTTACCTTTATATATGCTTTGTTAAACCCCAGAACACAAATTTAAAAGATACATTCACAATTTTCCAAGCCTCCCTTAAAACAGCAGTCAAGTGCCCATATGAACACTGGTATTCCTATTCCCTGAGTTCATACCTGTTATTAAAAGATCTCCTGTCAGAGTTCATTTCACCTCCTGACTGTTGTTTTAAGACAGACTTGAAAAAATGGCAAATAATGTTTTTGTTTAATTTCATTTCATTTCATTTTTCATTTCAGGCAACTGTTAAACATCATTACATTGAGCAAGGGAAGTGTTACCATCTTTTAAAGTGTGGCTACAGTATGACTGCTGGATTGCAATACTGTTTGCTGTCAGTCTAAATCACCTGCCAACCGAGAAAAACACCATGTGTGGTAAAGAGTCCAACATGCCTATGCCTATTCCTATCATTTTGACATCTTGCTAGGTCAGTGCATTGATGAACAAACATTCCCAAGCCCTTTTCATGAAAAAAATCACATATGTCTGCCACTTATTTAACAGATCATCTTAGCAACCACAGCAGTCCTCCATACATAACTAAGTAGCAAGGCCAGGGGGCAAACATAAAACTTAACCTTAAATATTTAAGAAAAACCATGAGAGAGGAAATTCACATTCTACTCATGACTGACTAACAAAACTGCAGCTGACATATACACAAACAACATGTGGCTGATCATTACATTCTTAAGGCTAAAGATATTCATGAAAAATTGAAAGAGGGTTTTAGCATAGACACAAATCTATATGTTAAATATCTACTAAGTATCAGAGTATGCACAACTCTGCATTATTATTACAGAAGAAATGACTGTATATTAGCATCACTAACATTACAATTACATCAATCTTAATGGATTAGATCACTTTGGCTTGACAGAACAACCTCTTGAGGTGTTTAGTAATTTCTTTCATTTTTAGCCCATAGATAATCGGATTAAAGAGAGGATGATAAATAACAAATTGTAATGTCATAATTAAATGTACAGTTTTTGTAAAATTAGGTCCCAGTCTAATTATACTGACATCATATGCACATAAACAGGCAAAACTGACTAAAACCAGAAGATGGGGTAAACAGGTCTGTGCAGCTTTTTTCCTTACCTCTCCACAGTTTCTATAGGATATTATAAATATCTTTGTGTATGTAAAGATGATGAAGAGCATAGGAAAAAGTGCAATGTTCATCAGAGCCACAATGCCAAATATAGATCGTGCTCTTGAACTTACACAGTGGAGTTGGTAAATGGTGTTGTTACAAAAAATTCCTTTTAATGTTAGGCTGCAGAGTTTCATATCAGCACTCAGTATTGCTGGTACCGCAATCTGACATGCAGGTACAAGCCACGCTAAAGCCAAAAAAATCTTGACAGTTGTTTTTCTCATGATAGTTGGATAATGCAGAGGTTTACATATAGACACATACCTGTCATAAGCCATGGCTGACAACAGTAAGAATTCTGAACCATTTAAAGAATAAAATAGAAAAAATTGAAAGAGACAGGCTGAATATGATATGATCTGTTTTTCGGATAAAAAGTCAATTAACATCTTTGGGTACATAGCAGTGCTGAAAACAACAGAGTTCAGTAGCAAGGCTGCAATGAAAATGTACATAGGCTCATGAAGGTTTTTGTGAGTCCAGATAAGGCATATAATTGTGGAATTACAGCATATTATTAGAATGTATACTATAAACATGATCAGAAAATAAAGATACCCATATTTGTTCACGTCCACATGCCCATCAAAAGTTATATATGTTACATTTGCTTCATAATCCATTAATGTTGTCAAAAACTAAATATACATTAATAAAACAGGCAATTACATTACTAGTGTCAATACAATTTTTAAAAATAATTTAAATGATAATACTAACATCTAACCTGTCCTGGAGTGTAGGGTTAGGGTTAGGGTTAGTTATTCGTTCCTAGATACCTGACCTTGAATTATACTTGCTTTTTGCTCATCTCCAAAATATAGAAAGTGAACAGCTCTGTGGGGGGGGGGGGGGGGGGGGTTTCCATTAGATTACTTCACCCTCCAAGGATCTCATTAATTTCTCTACTTGTGAGAGGAGAAAAGTTTGTTGGTTGGACCAGATCTATGACTCCAGAAATAGTAACAAAGGCCACTTGAAGCAGTACCAAAGAACAATATTCAAAAGTCTAGTATGTGCAAGTGCAAGTTTCCTTAAAGTTCAGTGCAATCTTTCCTCAAGCTAGACTAAAGATATGGTGATTTCCAGTGTTGGGTGTAACGCATTACAATGTACCATTACTACAGTCAGTAATCACATTACAGTAACTAAACAAACTAATATGGAGTTACGTGCATTAAATAAGTTATTCAATTATCATGTATAAATTGGGCTGATAAAAAAATAATCAAAGGTGCAACTACCTAGGGTTGCCAACCATCCCGAATTGGCCAGGACATCCCGTATTTTGGATGATTTTGATTTGTCCCGTCACGGATAGCGCCCGCCCCGAATTTCAGTCACAGGCAGCTCCACTAGCCAATAGTTGCTATACATTTAACGTGCCCAAAGTCACTTCACGTTGCTAGGAGTACTTCACTCATAATGCCTGCAAGCAGCCAATCAGCTGTCAGTGGACATTGAGACATTTGTTTTGAAGGTCTACACTGAAGAGAATGTTTGAGGATGAAGTAAAAACTGACACCGCCAAGATTTATCTGTCCTTTTTCCACAACGTGGGGTGTGTTTTTGATCAACTTGTCAAGAAACTAAATATGGAAAGCCAATATGACAAACATGTTCAGGATTTTCTCATTGGTCCTCATTGTGCCAGGCTCAAACTGACAAGTGGTTGACAAGGCTGGGACCCAGAATCAACGATACGGACGCAGTGTAGCAGGCAAAAAACCAAGGGTCTTTATTAAAGGGAAAAGCAACAAAAACTTCAACCAAAAAACCACAAAGGTATCGAAAAACAAAAGGAGGGAGGCACAAAAAATCCTCAATGCCACAGGCAAAACTAGACAGAACAACAGGGCTTCGGAGGCACATGAGGACAGACACTCTGACACTGGGCGACTGGAAAGTGGCAGTATATATGCAGGTGGTAATGATGATGAACCGCCTGTAGAAATTGGCGAAGCCCAAGAAGCGCTGCAGCTCCTTACGGGAGGAGGGAGAAGGCCAGTCCAGGACAGCACTGACTTTGGCAGGATCCATCCGAATGCTTCCCTCCTTGATGATGAAGCCTAGGAAAGACACCTCAGACACATGGAACACACACTTCTCCGCCTTGACAAACAGTTTATTCTCCAGAAGCCTTTGGAGGACGCGCCGCACATGCTGGACATGCTCCTGCCTGGACTTAGAGAAAATAAGAATGTCATCCAAATACACAAAAACACAGGTGTTGAGCATGTCCCTCAGCACATCATTGACTAGGGCCTGGAAAACGGCAGGGGCATTGGTGAGACCGAAAGGCATCACCAGATATTCATAATGGCCCTGGGGGGTGTTGAAAGCCGTTTTCCACTCATCTCCCTCCCGAATTCGCACCAGATGGTATGCATTCCTGAGGTCGAGTTTGGAAAACACAGTGGCACCTTGTAACAGTTCAAAAGCAGAGGAGACGAGTGGAAGAGGGTACCTGTTCTTAACAGTAATGTCGTTGAGACCTCGATAGTCGATGCACGGGCGCAGTGACTTGTCCTTCTTGTCCACGAAAACGAAGCCGGCCCCAGCAGGAGACGAAGAAGGCCGGATGAGGCCTGCTGCCAACGAGTCATTGATGTACATCTCCATGGCCCTGGTTTCTGGAGCAGACAAAGAAAAAATGCGCCCTCTGGGGGGAGTACTGCCGATGGGGGGGTAACGTGGAGGCCCGAGTCTTGTTGAACACCTCCTTAAGGTCCATGTACTCGGAGGGCACTCTAGACAGATCTGGGAACTCAGATGGGGGGTTACATTCAGTCACAGGTGAGGCAGAACGAAGACATGTGGCATGACAGTATGAACTCCATTGTGTGATAACACCAGAGGACCAGTCTATGTGAGGATTGTGGAGTTTCAGCCAGGGATAGCCTAAAATAACAGGTGTGCTGGGAGCATTAATTAAGTGGAAATGGAGCGATTCTTGATGGTTACCTGACATGCCGAAAAGTACCGGAGCCGTGCGGTGGGTGACAGTGCATAGTAGGCGGCCATCGAGCGCACTAGCTGGGACAGGTTTAGCAAGGGGTTCACGACCAAGTCCCAGCTGAGCTGCCAGGATGTTGTCCATGAAGTTGGCATCAGCTCCAGAATCGATGAACACAGCTACCACTGAAGAATGACCAGCCACTGTAAACTGTCCATGATGCAGGGGACGAGAAGACATCTCAGGAGTCAGAGTGCGGCTCACCAGTACCCCTGGAATTACTGGTGAGCCTGATCTTTTACTGGACACGAAGCCACGAAGTGACCAGCCTGGCCACAGTACAAACATCTGTTCTGTTGCAGGCGGTATTGGAGCCATTTTTGCATATTTTGTTTGATTATTATTTTCCTGAACAATATTAAAGAGTAGCTGTTTAGATATTATTTAATTAGACTGTGTGAGTATTCAGCGACCTCCCAGGAAATGAGGATAAAAGGGAGGAGGGAGACAGGTGACTCGGATGAGACAGTGGAGAGCCATAATGTTTTTAGACCGCTCTCTTTATTCATTTTTTTTTTGTCCTTTCTTTAAGTATATTCGTGACTTTGAAATTGTGTATGGACAAATAAAACGCTGCTCATAATTGAAGAGAAGCAGTGATTGTTTTTTATTGGAGCGCGTCTAGACCACAGAAAAACCCCTGAACAAAGGAAGGCGGCTGGTTAAAATGCCGCCACAACTTGTCTAAAAACAATGCAACCTGTGGAAATGGGGATGATCCAACGCATCGGAACAGGCGCTGGACCTTTATGGACTTAGACACAGACATCTGCCTCAGCGGATTTGTGAGTAAAAGCCACGCTGGAAGTTACGGCTGGAAGTTACGGCTGGATGAAATGTTACATTGTAACATCAATGGAAATCAATCAATTAAGTGTGCACACTGACAAACAAAACAAAATCCAAATCCAATGATGTCTTGAATAAAACTTTGAACGGAAAATGGAAATAAATGTGTTGTGGAGAAGCTTCTCATGCTTTGGGATCGACATGTGGTGAAATGAAAATGTTTATGAATGAGTCTTACAAACGCGAGCTGAAGTGTATAAACGAGTTGAACTAAACTTGTGAATAAAGACGGAAAGAATAATGGATGTTGATGAAATACCTGCTGAGGCTGGCGCAGAGAAGAGATTTAAATCGCTCAGCGCATCGCGCAAAGGGAGACTTGGAGCGTGCACGCGCAGAATGAATGAAATAAAAACCTTAATGGAAACTGAAGGGAATGTTGGAAAAGTGAATGAATCTGTTGTTTTGTTTCAGAAATCACTTGAAGATTTTAATGATATTCATGAATCAGTCCAAATGTTTTTGTCCGGGGAAGACAAGGAAAAGGAGAGAATTGACTGGTATGAACCAAAAATGTCCACATTTGCGGATTTCCTTAAGGATTTGGAAAAGTGGAAACTTCTCAAACAGATCCTCAGTCATTCATTGGACGTTCAAAAAGGTCACAAGTCTCCAAACGTTCAAGATCAAGTACTTCTTCTGTTGCCTCAGCTCGTCTTAAAATTGCCGCAGAAAGAGCTGCTCTGCTGGCCCGGGCAGCAGCTTTAGAAAAGAAACATGCCCTGGACATGGAGAAAGCTCAATTAAAAACCAAAATGGAACAAATGGAGCTGCAAACGAATCTGGCTGAATCTGAGGCAAAATTAAAAGTGCTGGAAAACTTTGAATCTCAAAATGGACAAATGCAAAATGAACAATTACCAACACAAGTACCACAAGCACAACAGGGGGATGGCATGAATGAATACCTGGAAACTTACCTGGAAAACACTGATGTAACAGTGAGAACAGAAACATCTCCAGTTGAATTTGCTGAGCTTGGAGCAATTCCCAAAACACCACTACAAAGGTATTTAAACCAACAAACCAAACCATTAATAAGCTCTCCAGCACAAGATAAAACAGTAACACACATTACTCTACCACAGCATGGTCCTACTATTCAGAGTTCTCCACAAACAGCAACAGGTGTTGGGATTAAAATGACAAACAATGAAGACAATATCCTGACTGTAATGCAGAGACAAAATGATATTGCTGATTTATTGGTTTTGCAGCATAAGCAATTATCACTTCCTGCACGTGAAATTCCAGTTTTTGATGGAAACCCTCTGAATTATCAAATCTTTATGAGGGCATTTCAGCATAACATTGAGGAGAAAACAAATAACTCCCAAGACATGTTATACTATCTGGAGCAGTATACATCAGGATCCTGCCAGGAGTTGGTCCGTAGCTGTCTTCATATGGATGCTGTAGCAGGCTTTGTGGAGGCCAAGAGACTATTAAAAGTGCATTTTGGAAATGAAATAAAGATTGCAAATGCCTATATGGCTAAAGCTCTGAACTGGAACAATATAAAGCCAGAGGATGGAAAGGCATTGCAAAGTTATGCACTTTTCTTAAGAGGCTGTTGTACTGCCATGAGAGGTTTACAGGACATGGAGGAGCTTGACCTACCGTCCAACTTAAAGCTCATTGTGTCTAAACTTCCTTATAAACTGAGGGAGGGGTGGAGAACTGCAGCTTGTGACATCTTGGAACACAGAAACACACGAGCAAGATTGCAGGACCTTGTGGCATTCATTGAAAGGCAAGCTAGGATACTACAAGATCCTCTTTTTGGTGATATTCATGATCCTCTCATACATATTAGGGCTTTAAAGGCCAAAACTACCGCAGACACAAAACCAAATAGATTTAAGAGTAAAGGCAGCAGTTTTGCTACCACAGTGGCAATGGTGTCTGACAGTAAAGAAGAGAGATGGACAAAAGAGAAATCACCCATTAAAGTCAACTTGAACACCAGCACTCATGACACCCCATGCTCCTTTTGTGCTGGTAAACATCATTTAGCTGAGTGTCGGAAAATAAATGTACAACCTCATGAAGCTAAAATTGAGTTTCTCAGAGAAAATGGATTGTGTTTTGGATGTTTGAAAGTGGGACATCTGAGTAAAACCTGCAAAAGAAGAATGAAATGTCGGAGTTGTCAGGCCAAACACCCCACTATTCTGCACATAAAGAGACCTCCCAAGCCTGAGATATACACTCACCAGGCAGAGCTACATGGTATAGCAGCTAAACCTGAAGAAACATCAATCAGCAGTGCTCTTGTGTCACTTGGAGAGGGTGAGGGAACTGGGGCTGGTAGAGACTGTATACTGGCCATAGTTCCAGTGCTGGTTAAACTCTGTAATGAAAGTAAAAGTGTGCCTACCTATGCCTTCCTGGACCCCGGCAGCACTGACACATTTTGTACAGAGAACCTCATGAGGAAGCTCAACGCTAGAGGACGGAGAACTGAAGTTCTTCTACAGACTATGGGAACAGAAAAAATAGTTAAGAGCTATGAGCTAACAGGTCTAGAGGTTGGTCATATAGAAGATGGTACCTACCTGACACTGCCAAAGTTATATACTCAGAACAAAATCCCTGTCACAAAGAAAAACATTCTCACCCAGGCGGATTTAAATGAGTGGCCTTACCTGCAGGAGATCAAGGTAAAGGAAATAGATGCTGATGTGGAGCTTCTTATTGGAGTGAATGTGCCAAAGGCTATGGAACCATGGAAAATAATTAACAGCCAAAGAAATGGACCATATGCACAGTGTTGGGGTAGTTACTCAAAAAAAGTAATTCATTACTAGTTACTTCTGTAAATTGTAATGAGATTACTTTACTAGTTACTGGATTTGAAAAGTAACTTCAGTACTTATTACTTTACTTTCCCATTTCCGTGTAGATACATGGAAAAACATCACTTAGTCTGCCCACATAGTGTTTATTGTATAGAAAATGGCATGTAAAACCATATGAAAGAACACTATCCCTGTCTTCACAAAGAAATATGCCTCACTGTAAAAGCCACAAACAACAGCTTAAAGGAGGCTATGGTGGGGTCAATGAACACACAAGTTTCAAAACACAGGCGTCAATGAAAGTGGTCAAAGAAAAATATAAACATAAAGGTCACTTTATCCCATAAAATTAAAACAGAAATGCACTTAAACCCATATAAAGGAAACAGAAAATGCAGGGTCGCGGGTATTTTATCTAATATTTTTCTAAACCTGGGCGATTCAATGGTCGACAGGGGAAGCATGTCTTCTACAATGAACCCTTTCTTTTTGTGTTACCTGCTGCGCTCCAAGGCTTGACCAAATCTTAGCTTGTTTTGGTGGGGTCCGCTGCTCAGTGACTCCTTCAAATGACTGACGAGCAGGATCTTTGGCCACAAGTTTTGTATTGCCATGCTGCGCTGACAAATGCTTAGACAGGTTGCTCATTGACGTGGCAGCAGTTGAAAAACACTTGTCGCCAGGGCATAGAGTGCATTTCACACGGATATTTTTGTCTTTTCGAGGAATAAACTGGAAGTAATGTGCATATCGTCACTGGCCAAAACCCCTATCTCCTTCTCCGGCGTCTCCATCTCCAATTCCCTGCTTCTCACCGGCAGCGACGTCACTCAAATCAAATCGATGATCGATCAGGCGGCACTGACGTTCCTCCACTGAGAGGCGAGTCCGTCCCAGTTGCATCGGCTCCGAGGTGTCAGGCTGAGAACTGGTCGTGGAACTAGGAGAGACCGCAGTTTCCCAGGCTGAAAGACGAGGAGGCGCTCTGGAGGAAGATGTACAGGCTTTTTCCTTTCTGCGCTCCCAGAGGCGACCATCCACACGAATGGAGATAGCGATAAGAGCCTCCAAATCCTCAGGAGGATCTCTGGCCGCCAGTTCATCCTTAATGTCTTCAGAAAGCCCCTTGTAAAAGGCATCATAAAGAGCAGCAGGGTTCCACTTACTTTTTGCCGCCATGGTGCGAAATTCAATGGAAAAGTCCGCCACACTTCTCTTTCCCTGACTGAGATTCAGCAGTCCCCTTGCCGCCTCTCTCCCTGGAGTAACATGGTAAAACACTTTCTTCAGTGCAGCAGAAAAAAGTTCAACTGAGGCACAGACAGCTGATTTCCTCTCCCACTCAGCAGTTCCCCAATCTCTAGCCCGACCAGTGAGCTGTGAGATGATGAAGGCCACCTGGGATCTCTCTGAAGGATAGGTTGAGGGCTGCAGTTCAAAAATGAGAGAGCACTGAGTAAGAAAGGGCTTACATGCTCCAGGCTCACCCGAGAATCGCTCAGGAGGGGGCAGCCGAGGCTCCGGTGTAGAGGGCCGCATGGAGAGCAGCTGCACCTGCCTGCGGAGCGAATTCAGAACCTGGTCCTGATGAGTGGCGAAATCCCGAAGACCCCCAGCCACCGAGTTGAGCTGGTCTTCTTGTTTTTTGATGGCAGCAGCTTGACTGGCAAGCTCTTGTCGCACTGGGTCTGAATCGGCTGGGTCCATGTTAGTCAGAGTGTACTGACAAGTGGTTGACAAGGCTGGGACCCAGAATCAACGATACGGACGCAGTGTAGCAAGCAAAAAACCAAGGGTCTTTATTAAAGGGAAAAGCAACAAAAACTTCAACCAAAAAACCACAAAGGTATCGAAAAACAAAAGGAGGGAGGCACAAAAAATCCTCAATGCCACAGGCAAAACTAGACAGAACAACAGGGCTTCGGAGGCACACGGACAGACACTCTGACACTGGGCAACTGGAAAGTGGCAGTATATATGCAGGTGGTAATGATGATGAGGGACAGCTGAGGGAAGGGGCAGGGCAACAGGTGAGGGGAATGAGGTGATTGCAGGAGTGGTGAGACCTGGAATGACAAAAAAAGGATGATGAAAAACACAGAACAGGCCTAAACTGCTGGTCCCGTAACACAAACGTCTTTATGGAGAGGATCTTCTCATTGATGGCTATGAAATGGTCAGACTCGAGAAACAGATGCAGCACAGAGCTAATCAAAAATGAACTTTTAGTGTCTGTGAACTGTGACATGTCACGCAAGGACTTCTATCTGGTTGCACAGAAGGATAAAACACTGTTGGAATCAGTCAAGAGTAGAAAGAAATATCCATGGAAGAAGAAGCCTTAGCTGGTGAATCTTCTTTTGCTTTGTTATTTAAATGTATTGTAATTGCTTATTTATAAAAGAAACCCACATATAGCCCACCACCAGAAAAAATGTATGTAGTATTTGTCAAACAAGTAAACAATTTGTGTCTGTCATTTAGACCGGATTAATTTTAGAGATTGGGGGGGTCGTGGAGGTTGTTGCAAGTTCTCGCACTTTAATGACTGTCAGGCGCACATAACCTACTCAATTTTGTCTCACTGTAATGTCAGTGCATATTTTTTAACCACAATCAAAAAAATCGCCTTTGCAACAAGAGTGCTGGAGACTGCAGCACTCATGAATTTGATGTGCTCTTTTTTCACAGAGGGGTGGATATATTTCTCTGTTGTTTAGCAGTTGTAAAGTGGTAGGCCTATCAGTGGCAATTAAAGTGTGTTATTACATTAGTGAAATAAATAGCTTCTCTCTGTATGCTGCTCTCACACATCTGTGGTGCTGAAAACACACAGACTGCAGTGGCTACTTTTCACCTGTTATTCTTGTTATTCCTGTTATTTAATAGGAATGATGATCATTGGTAAAAGCAAGTGTTTTATAATTGCTGCAGTTTCTGATCATGAAAAAGTGAAAACAAGTGAATTCCCCAAAAGACATAATATAGTTCACACTGGTGCGAGACCATGTGTGGTGGCACAGCGGTAGAGACTTTATATCACCTGGATCAAATAAAGTTGCAGTGTAACCCATTCTTCTTACACGGGATATAGTGAGTAAAGAAAACAATTTAAGTAATGTAGTTAACAACAAACTTTACTTTGAGGGGAAAAAATTAGGAAATGGACACACAAATAACGTTGGCTCGTTTCAATAATAAATTTACTACATCTTAACAAGCACGTTAACGTGCACTGAGTCACTGACGTCACTCCAGCATGCAGTGTGTGGACAGCAGCTGTTCGATCAGTTTATGTAACTTATTGTGGAGTCCGATCGTTGTGTGGGCATATAACTGGTTCAGGAGTCGATTCACAACACCGTGGACAGTGCTGCTTTTGTGTGTGTGTGTGTGTGTGTGTGTGTGTGTGTATGTGTGGCTGCTGCATGATCGATAGACAGAGAACGCGCAGTGCTCACTCAGTTTAATCTTGTACTTTTGCCCCGAATTCGAAGGGAAAGGCGCCAATGACTTTAAGATTAAATGGTGATATTGGTATATCAGTCCAAAGAAACCTTAAAGAAAATACTGGGGGATACATGCCCCAGTAAAACTTTTGATTTCTGGCCTCCCAAGTTTGATAAAGTTGGTCACATGTTATTGTCTCTTTTGGTGAGGAGTTTAATGAGACCCTTGGAGGGCGAAGAGATGTGATAAAAAAACTTTTCACAAACTCAAACTGTGTATAGAGATGAACACATATTGAATTCAAGTCATTTTGAAAAGACAAAGACGTTGCAACAGATTATTAGGTGAATCTATGTTCAAAGTGAGATAGTTACTTAATTGTATCTTAGATATACCTGTATACCTGACTGCTTGTTTTTTGTTTTGTTTTTATTATCAATGCTTTTGCCTGTCTGAATGGATGATCAGTTTAATGTAACATATATAACTCTTGGTGGGCACGTAGAAGTGGACAAATACAGGTACCTTTATTTTGTGATCATGTTCACAGTATATATTTTTATCATTTGCAGTAATGCTATTATTGTGTACCTGATTGTGATTCACCGAAACCTTCATGAGCCTATGTACATTTTCATTGCAGCTTTGTTAGTCAACTCTGTTCTCTACAGCACTGCTATCTACCCAAAGTTTTTGATTGACTTTTTATCTGAAAAACAGATCATATCACATTCAGTATGTCACTTTCAGTTCTTTCTATTTTATACTTTAGGCGGTTCAGAATTCTTACTGTTGTCAGCCATGGCTTACGACAGGTATGTGTCTATATGTAAACCTCTGCAATATCCTGTTATCATGAGAAAAACCACTATCAGTATTTTCTTGCTTTTGGCCTGGCTTGTGCCAGCTTGTCAGGTGGCGGGGTCAGCTGCATTGAGTGCTAGGAGAAAACTCTGTAACTTTACTTTGAAAGGAATTTTTTGTAACAATTCAATTTACAAACTTCATTGTGTGAGCTCAAGAGGACTATCTATATATGGTGTGATTATTTTGCTGAATGTTGTATTTTTTCCTTTGCTCTTCATAGTTTTCACATACATAAAGATTCTTGTAATATCATATCGAAGTAGTAGAGAAGTCAGGAAAAAAGCTGCACAGACATGTTTACCCCACCTGCTGGTTTTAATAAACCTTTCCTTGTTGTGTACATATGACATTATCATACTGAGACTGGAATCAGAACTTCCAAAAACTATTCGTTTAATTATGACTTTGCAAGTAGTTTTGTATCATCCTCTCTTTAATCCAATCATATATGGACTAAAAATGAAAGAAATCACTAAACACCTCTGTAAATTGTTCTGTCGAGTCAAAATAATCTGATGTATTAACTCGTATTATATTATATTATATTATATTATATTTGTCTGAAGCTTGAAAGGTATTTTTCAGGGGTGTAGCGGAGGCTGAAGTTGACCCGGGTACTATTACTGACGATGTGTCCAAGTACATCACTGGATGTATGTGAATATTCATGTGTTTTGATAACTAACACACAGTGAAGAATTAACCTCAACAATGTAATGACTGATTAGTTTGATTAGTTTCAATGTTCATTATAATCTGTCAAATGATCATAAGTTTTATAGTTAATTTTTCATTTTCTCTTCAATTAGTCATGCTCAAACAGAACTTTGTCCCTGTTAATGGCATTCATATTTACTTTGCCACTGGTTGTACTGATGATGTTTGTTATGGCCATGAAGTGAAGATAAACATCAGTTGAAAAGTAGACAGCCTTTCCAAATCATTTTCTACAGGTGGACTCTGATCAAGTTGTAGAAACATGTCAAGGATGGGTTAGGGTTAGGGTTCATTTTGAGTTTCATAGCAAAGGGAGTGAATACTTATGTACATGCGATATTTCAGTTTTTTCATTTTTAATACATGTCGCTGCTACTTGTTTCCACTGTACTGCTGTGTCAATGTGAATTTCTTCTAGGGGGAATCAATAAAGATACATCACATCTCATTTGAATTATTGTTTTATTTAATTATTGGTTAACATCCTACCTCCTACTGATATTGATTAAACATATGATTGCAAGAAGATTTATATAATCATAGAACTTATGTGTGGTTACTGTGATACTTGAGTACCACGAGGGCCACAATAGTTTGTGAAATTGTCCACTTTGACAATGTAACATTCAGAATTAATGCTGAAATCTGGGGAGAGATCAGATGACTAATGGCAATACTGGAGTCTACAAGTGGGTACCAAAAATAAACATTTATTGACTCAAAAGACATTTTCTCAATAATCAAATTCAAGTTTTGTAAATGAAAGTGGCAATGAAAACCTGCTCTCACTTTGTTGAATAAGCTCCCAGTTCAAATCATATGGGTTCAAACTGTTGCTGTGAATGATGATGGCTTCCATCAAGACCCAAAATGACACATGGCATTAAGTAAGCTCAATGTGCTTGACACTGAAAAACAAAATATACAAATATAGGTGTAATGATAAGTACATAGTGCACAACACAACACCAAAACCCTCCATAAAACTCCATAAGTTAACACAACACAAGAACCCACTGCACATGTACACACACGCATAGACATAAAGACACACGCACACACCTGCCCGGACAATAGGAACGATTTGAGTTAGCTTTTGAATGTAAACACAATTGTGATGGACTTCAGGTCAGCAGAATCACAGTAACTGAAGTCACTATCACTGGATCTCAATCTAATTCTGGATGTGATTAGAAGACCTCTGTGGGCAGAGGTCAAAGGTCAGATTATAATCAGTGAGCAAGATACAAATGTGCTGAGGATTTTGAAGTGTATGTGTAAGAACTGCTGGAGCCATCCTATTGGCTGTTTCTCAGAGTCCGTTTCACTGAGATTTGATATATTTTTACCAGGGCTGTCAACTGATTAAAACATTTAATCATGATTAATCGCACACTTGTCATGAGTTAACTCGTGATTAATCGCACATTTTTTACTTGTTCTAAATTTACTTTAAAGTGATATTTTTCAAATTTTTACTCTTATTAACATGGGAGTGGACACATTTACATGATAAAACACTGTTCTGGTGATATTGATAATGTGATTTTGAAAATTGAGATCAGAATCCAAAATAATGCTAAGGTGTCTGATTACTTACTGTATTCCAGGGACAGTGATGCCAAGTGTCAGTACATTTACTGTCTCTGAATTTCAACTGCAAATTTCTCAGTCTGTACTCAGTTTTAAAAAGTTTCTGGACATCTATTAATGGTTAAGGATCAATATTAGACCTGGTTCTATGGAAGCCCATAGGGGACCCATTGAATTGGTTCATGTTGGCATATGCTTCAACAATGATTTTATGTGATATATGCCAGATTTACCACTGATGTCAACAACATGCACATAGTGTGAGCAGCAGTGGCACAAACCAAGGACTTTGGCAAGTCTGAGCATAATATAAGTTTAATTCAAACACTACTACAACAGAATAAGCACATATTGTCCATCATCTGTCTCACATGTGCGCATACACACAGGCACAAAAGCACAAAGGCACACACACACACACACACAGTATTTTGTTTAGCGTGTGTTTTGAAGGTGATCTACTAAAAATAAGTGTGTAAATGAAAACAGGAGCAACAGGTGCAGACAGCAGTATTTAAATGAAGGTTTTGTGTCTTAATGGAGAGTTTGGACGAGCAGAAAGCTGCAAGCATGAAATGAAATGTGATCAGGTTCTAGTGGAAGAAGTGAACTAATATATTGACTTATTACAAAAACAAATATTACCAGAAAAACCCACATATGGGAGATTATTAGTGACAAAGTCAATGCTGTTAAAACCAAAAATATTAATACAGGTGGAAAAAATCCGTCCTGTGTGTATTCTGTCATTATGTCTCTGTCTCCTCGTCTCCATAGTAACAGCAGGTTAATACCTGTCCTT
This sequence comes from Scomber japonicus, assembly GCF_027409825.1. Taxonomy (NCBI): domain Eukaryota; kingdom Metazoa; phylum Chordata; class Actinopteri; order Scombriformes; family Scombridae; genus Scomber; species Scomber japonicus. Next base: position 32,207,128 of record NC_070588.1, read on the forward strand.
CAAAGGTTTTATTAATAGAAACAGTTACCATAAGTAAAATCACCTTCAGGTTTGGTAAATCACAATGCTTGTGCTAAATAACATATTTACATTTTCTCCTCCCTGTATTTTACACACTGGGGTTAAAACGCCTCATATTACATATTCATTATGGCAGACATACTAAATGAACAGCATGTATTATCTTACACAGTTGAAAGACACAAACCTCAGTGTGCTGCGTTAGTAGATTAGCTTGCATATTTTTTGCAGGTGATGTCAAGTTTGCACATGTTTTTACACACAAAGACCTTTAATAAATCAGACCTTTCATCTGTCGGATGAATGGTGACCTGTTGATCTTGTTATCATCTTTCAACATGTCCTTGAACATAGGCTTTTATCCCATTTTATTCTAGATCTTAGCACAGTGCGTTGGCTCACTGATTTTTTAACTACCAGACACAGACAGAGAGAGTTGCAAAGTTTTAATGTAGACAAAACTCTCATGAAAATGTTTTATTCTGTTTTTATTGGATTGGTAATTTGCTGGTTCGGCCATCTTAGTCTTAAAAATAAGAAGAAGTTGACATTACTCAAATCTTCAACAGCTTCACGAGGAGAAGCTCATGTTTAAGGCTCAGCTCATTGTGTCTGACCCTCTGCACTCTTTACATGTTGAGTTTCAGCTGCTTCCCTCAGGGTGAAGGTTTAGCCTTCCCAAAATGCTGCACCAATAGTTACAGATATTCCTTTGTTCCATCTGCTATAGCTGCTCTTAATGGGAACTGATTGCCAGATCAAGTTGCTCTGTCTTGAATATATAATAGTTCTGTGGAATGTATGCTGTACATGTATGCTGTTTTAGTGTTGTCATTGTTTTGTGTACTCATTCAATACTGGCTGTAAACGTCAAATCTTATGTTTCCAAAGAAAGAAAAAGTAATTTAAGAGTAAGTAAATTTAAATTAGCTTCAATCTTAGTTGATTAGAGTGATATGGATTTGGGGAAGGGGTGTGAATGCAAGAAATGAAAGGCCTCTTCATGCCAAGGAAGGGAAAAAAAGCTTTGCATGGAGAAACTGGAACAGAAAGGAAATAAATGCTTGATACATTCTCCTTTACTGCCTACAACACCAGGTGTGTATGGAATATTATGCAAGAACTCAAACACAAATTAAGGATGGCTAGGAGGAAGGAGTAGACATTTTAGACCCACTGCTCTTCTATGAACTCTATGAAATTCATGACAAACATGACTCCAGCTAAAATGTGTGTCAGTGTTTCAAATATGGGTGAGCTCTAGTAAATTAAACAATGGTTATAGTAGGTTTGAAATATCTGCCAATGCAGGAGCAAAAAATAGAATACATTAGCTGCATCCCAATTGGAAATCACAACTGACCAACATGTTGTACATGAGAACAAGCTCAAGACTCAAGCATCTGCACCAGGAAGGCCACATTTCTGGGCTGGCAGAGGCCTGGTGCTCCGTCTACCAGAAGTCTGAAACAAAAAACTGTAAGAAGAATAAGGACTATTGTCCTGTTGCATTGACTTCAGGAGTTTGAATACTTTTCAGTTTGTATTAAGTGTAATAGAAGTACAGATGATGAGCTCATAGTCATGGTAAATTTCATATGTAAGCCCTTAGAGGACCCTACCCATTACCTCAAATAACAAATGGAAAAACTGCTTCACAACATGTATTATCATTGTTGTGTATTCATTCATTCATTTATTATTATGTTTACTGCTGTTATTGCTGCTGTTGACTAAAGGTCATGCTTGATTGGGTTCTGTTTCACACCAGGCTGGAGTTGTGTCCTGTGTTTAATTGCTCTCAAGGGGCGACAAAGATAATCATCTGTTACTTCAACTAATCTACAGTAGCTATATTCAAAACACACCTGTTCAAACTGTCATACTCACTTTAACACTGTGCACTACAATTGTTTTTAGGTTGTTGTTTTTTGTTTGTCTGGTTTTAATAATGTGTGTTGTTTTATTCTGTGTTATTCTTTGTAAGGTGACTGCGGGTGACTTGAAAGGCGCCATCAAATATAATATATTATTATTATTATTATTATAGACAATTAAAGTAAAGCTTTTGATGCCAAGAGCCACAGCCATCATCAGTCAGTTGGCCATAATACAGCATGGTGGATCATTATGACAGTCCTTTCTGACTACAAATGGAAATGGTGTTTGCTACAGTAAGCAGAACATCCCATGAGGCCTGATCATGGGATGACCATTGGGTCATAATTAACTGTTCCCAGTCTGGCAGTAGTCAGACCCATCTCCTGAGGCCTGGCCTGTTGTTCACTCAGGGGTAGCACACAAGGGAGTTCAGTGTAGGGGACACTAGTGACTCATTACAGTGTCCTTGCATCAGCTCTGGGTTTCTCAATACACAATGTTGGCATTATCGAAACAAATTGCATCATTCTAATTGGAACTTTTCTCATTCATTCCTCACACACACACACACACACACACACACACACACACACACAAATCAAAACCACATCACTTTTAGATTGCATTCTCTGTTTACTTTGTTACCACATGTAAACATTATGATTTACTTGTCCTTGACATTAATGAATAACCCTGATATTTTCATCAATTCACCACTGGTCACCAGCTCACCTTGAATTCTTAGTGTTGCTCTACTGTCAGACAGAAGATTTATCTGAAAAATGTAACTCAGGAGATTTTGGCAAGGAAGAGAAGAGTAGTTGAATGTAAAAAACATTAACAGTAGGTGGCAGACAATTGTGTAGGCTGTCAGGCAAAGCAGGCCCAGTGTGTGAATTAAAATATAAGGTGAAGAAGCATTATGTACATAGTAATCATGTATAGTATAAAAATAGAAATAAAAATGATATATCAGAAGTTAAAGCAGGTTGTCCACTAATCACAGTTTGATCCCCAGCCCTTTCTATTCTCATGCTGAAGTATCCTTAAGGAAGACAATGACCAGCTGCCCATGACAGTGGGGTTAGCACCTACACATCCTGTTGCATCACTAGCACACAGTACATCCATAACAAAATAAATGTGTAGATGTGTGGAATTGATCTAAATAAATCTGTACTGCTGTACCAGCTGTGCATCGTATTTCATCTTTGTCTACAACAGGCCGTGATGTATCTAAAGCAGACACTACTGACTTGTTAGACTGTGAGGAACACTGAACAGCCAGCTGCGCACATCACAGTCAAAACTGATGGGAGAAATTGCCACTATGAAAAATGTTCAATTTGAGACAAAAAGTTGCTGCGTGGAGCTCCTTGGTAGCGGAGTGGTTATCGAGCATGACATAAAGGCAGCGTCCCTGGATCAATTCCAGCAAGGGACTTAGTGTAGGTAGGTAGGTTTTTTTCTAAGCTACACCAAAACATGTGGATGTTAGCTTTGCTGCTAGCAAAAAAACCCAGTTGGGGATGTTTGTCACTTTCTCTTTGGGGTTGGTTTTCACATGTTGTTATATATATATATGTATGCAGTGATATATCTGGTTCTTTCTTTCTTTTAAGATAGCAGAATGAGCAGGAATTTAATCGGGAAGGGAAATAAGAGCCAGACTCCTCCAGATGTGAAGCTCAGAGCAGTCAGAGAGGTGAAAATGAACAATATTGTCATATAAGAACAAAAAATGCACTTCCAGGAATGATTTTTCCTTTTTATGTTCTCTGGATGCAGGAGATGTGTTAGGTTGTTGTATTTCAATGAAACTAAACATTTTAAATTCATTTCTAAGATTAAAATAACACAGGGACAACCAACCCCATAGTGTGTGACTACAAATGACCACGATGGGGACGGTTGTCACAAGTACACAAGACGTATTTGATGGTCCATATCTTTTGAACAGAACCAGCTGAAGGAGAATAAGGCCACTTTATTACACTTTAGGCTTCCATTACAAATAATAATAGGGAATTTATTGATTGCAGTTTATGAGGAATTCAAAGTTAAAACCCCATTCTCCTCTACATCATTAATGTACGGAGAGGAGAGGGAAAAAAAGAGAAGTGGAGGGAAATAACAGAAAGAACCAGAATTCCAGCCAGTTCCCAGTTCAGTCAGAAGCTGAGCTCAGCATGCACACACAGATCACTGGTCCAGTGGTCAAACTCATATGAGTGACACGAGACAAACATTCAGCATGAATATTCATTCACAGCCTAGATATGCAGACTGCTTTACTAGCATTCCTGCTTTAATCACATTAAATATTTGTTTTTAAATAATGATTTAAAGCTACTCTTACCTTTGTTACATTTTTACACATGTTTTTGTTTAGGTTAAAATGCTATTAATAAGGTAATGGCTGCCCAAATTTCTCTACCTTTTTCAGCACGTCCCTATATACATTACTAAATCATTTTTCGACAAGCTAGATGGGATAATATCTAAATTTCTATGGGGAAACAAACCGGCTCGAATTCGAAAAACAATTTTGCAATCTCCCAAAAGGGAGGGTGGCCTTGCACTCCCGAACCTGAGGCGTTATTATTGGGCCGCTAACGTGCAGAATATTTTATATTGGATGGGTGATCCACAGGACTCCCTCCCTGCCTGGATACTGTTGGAAAGGGCAACTTCGCACCTCTCTCTACGCTCTGTCGTTTGTTCTCAGCTCCCCCTTCCTGTAACGTCTCTGAGAACAAACCCAATTGTGTCTGCCTCACTGAAAATATGGAACCAACTCCGGAAGAACTTTGGCCTGCAGGGCCCGTCCACCCTCTCCCCACTTCTTAAAAACCATGCCTTTAAACCCTCTAATATAGACCCTACATTTAAAATCTGGCACAGTAAAGGTATCATCAGCATTAAGGATCTGTACACGGATGGCATTTTTTCGTCTTATACACAACTCTCATCAAAATTTAATTTGCCGGCCTCCCACCTCTTTCGTTTCTTTCAAATTAGAGACTTTGTTAAAAAGAACTTTCCCCATTTCCCTAATTGCCCCCCTGAAACCCTAACAGACACGATACTAGCCGTGGACCCCAAACAAAAGAAATGTATTTCAGTGTTGTATAACTTTCTTAGGACAACTGTCTCTGACTCTCTCAATCTAACCAGGACCGCATGGGAAAATGACATGTCAATGGCGTTGACAGATCAGCAATGGACCTCTGCTCTTAACTTAGTCCATACCTCTTCCATCTGCGCCCGTCATGGCCTAATTCAATGTAAAGTTCTCCACAGAATCCACTACACAAATGCAAAATTGGCCAAAATCTATCCCACGGTTAGTGAGGCCTGTAATCGGTGTAATCAATCCCCTGCTACTCCCTGTCACATGTTTTGGTCGTGCCCTAAATTGACAACTTTTTGGCAAAGGATTTTTGACACCATAGGTAGTGCCTATGGTCAGCGTATTCCCCCTAACCCAATATCTGCTGTTTTTGGCTCCCCCCCCCCCGGACAATAATCTCTCTGCTGTGGCGAGACGGGCCCTGATTTTCACAACCTTGTTGGCTCGCCGGCTGATTCTTCTTGACTGGAAGCTAACCCGCCCCCCATCATATAATCGCTGGGTTAAAGAAGTTCTATATAACTTGAAACTTGAAAAACTTATATTAAATTAATTAATTTTATTTTATTTATTTTCCTTCCCCAATTTATTTACTTAGTTATTAGTTAATCATTTATTTACTCACGATTCGACTTAACTACTATTACCTTTCTCCTCTTCCCACCTTCCTATTCCTGTGTGTGTATGGTTGTATGTATGTGTTGTTTGTCCCAGTATGGTTCAGACCTGAAGTGGATGGGTTATTGGGTGGGCGGGTGGAACTGGGTTGAGGGGTTTCGATGACAGACTGCTGTGAATGTCTTTTTTTTATATACAGTACGATATCACTATTGTCATCCTGTTGAAAAATTTCAATAAAGAGATTTGGAAAAAAAAAAAATAAGGTAATGGCACTCTAAAATGAGAGATCCACCTGTTTTCCCCTTTCGCATTACGTAATCGTGTGCGCACCCCCACCCGAAAGAGAGTCTGTTGTGGATCCACGGCATTATAATACATCCATGATCCACGGAGATAGTCGTAAACAGACAGTAGGGACTGACGATGACAGACAAAAACTGCCACGGCTTCCACCTCCAGCAAAAGAAAATATATCAGAAAACTATTGTAGTGCGCGTTCGCGGAGGGGGAGGTGGGTGGTGGAGGGGAAGGGAGTGCGGGGGTGGGACATAGGAGGGAGGAGGGGTTGTTGCTGTTCAAGTTTTTTCAAAGTGCTGTGTGAAATGCAAGAAAGGTAAGAGTAGCTTTAAACACATTTATTCACATTTTAAATATTATTCAATTATTGCAACATTGGCTCCAACTGAGACGCCAGCTAAGTGATGGTGCCAATCAGAGACTCAATGTTCACCTTAATACAAAGATAAAGATGAAGAATGAGTTAGTAAGTAAGTAAGCAATGAGACATTAAAATAAACATGGTGTTACTACTATTATTATTATTATTACTATTACTAGTATTAGTAATAATAACAAAAATAAAGACATTATGCTGGCAAGCAGAGACAAACTGTCCTACAAGAACATTACTGTCTGTTTTCCCACAATGTCATTTGTGATTCATCATCAGAGCAGTTACAGTACTAAACTGTGGGTGTCAGTTTGAGGTGAAGAGGTGTTCCCAGCATGCATTTGGGGCACTGTGTGAGGAGGACATGCATCTCTGTTAAAGCTTTGTTTGGTTGCCATGTTGTCTTATTTCTGCACGTTTCTATGACCTTTCTCTCTTTCTGAAGGATCAGTGTTAATCACTATGGATCTGACCCAGTGACCGTTGCTCTGTGATAACCCCCAACACACACACACGCACACACACACACACACACACACACACACACACACACACATACATACACAGCTGATAACGGCTGGCCTCTTGAAGACCCAGATGTTGCAGTGGGATTTAATCCATCACAACTACTGTTATTGTATGTTTGTGTGTTGCACTCTTAACACTGTGTTGCCTTGTATGTGAGTGTGTGTGTGTGTGTGTGTGTGTGTGTGTGTGTGCATGTGTGTGTGTGTGTGTTTGTGTGCATGTCTGTGCGTGCGTGTGTGTGCGTGCGTGCATGTGTGTGTGTCTGGCTAAAAGCAGCAAAGAGTTAAGAAGCTTTGTCATCTGTTGAAGTACTTAAAGTGAGTGAGAGAGCGAGAACATGATGGCATGAGGAAGCGAAACCATGAGTGAAGACTGAGTAGGTGAAGAGACGCAGAAGAACACACCACAAATACAGATCTAGAGTGAAAAAATAGCAGATGAGAGAGTGAAAATGATTATTTCAAATCAAATAAACAAAAAAATGAAGAGAAAGTGAGACGAGAGAAGAGAGAGAGAGAGAGGTTAGTGGTTGGTGGATTAAGTCGGGTTAAAGAGGATTAGTGTCTGTTTTGGTTTGGTAGTAAAATCACATGAATGTCAGTCACCACTGGCTGCTGCTGACACACCAGCTCACAGATTCACTGCTTAATTCACATACTGAAACATCTCTGCTGTGGAAACTAGACCAGAGGAAGAGGAGGAAGAGGAGGAAGAGGTGGTAAGTCAGTCTGCTTAAATTGTTTTGACTCTTCTCTTAATGATAACATGCTCACAATGACATGCCAAAGTATAATGTGTACTGTTTTTATCTTAGTGTGATAGCATGCTAACATTTGCTAATTGGCACAAAAAACAAAGTGCAGCTGAGGCTGATGTACACAGTCTTTACACTGCATCATGTTCAGTCTAAACACACCTGAAAAACATCCACACAGGATTCCCACAGCACACTGTAACCTAACATTGTACACTGTAACCTAACATTGTACACTGTAACCTAACATTGTACACTGTAACATAACATTGTACACTGTAACATAACATTGTACACTGTAACATAACATTGTACACTGTAACATAACGCTGCAGTTAATAAAACACAGTGGAAACAGCTGACAGGAACTGGCACTAAAGCCTCGCAGGTTCTTTAAAGGTCAATTTTTCGGTAAAATGTGCAAAATATTACATCACTAAAGCATAAGCTTCTTTCAAAACAAACTTATTTAAGAATATAAACCATGTAAATTTGAATTCAGGACGCCTGCACAGGTAAAGAAAAAAAAGACAGGTCCTAAAAAATAATGAACATTTTGGTGCTCAGAAGTTCCAGGTTCCAGGTCATCCCTGCTGTGAAAACAAAACCAGGAGTATGGGTGGTCCTACTTTTAGCTCAAGATCTTCTCAAACATGCTGCTGTGGTCAATAGAGGACCAACATGAATATTACAAAAGCTATTCATATGGCTGTTTTGATGATTTGCCACCTCTGGTTACAGTTCAGCTAAGTTGAGGAAACAACAACTTTAGATTCAGTCAAATGTCAGCACTGACACAACCTTCCTAAATTCTGCACTCACACTTTAGTCAATAGGCAGACAGTCATGTTTAAGACATCAGGCATTTAAAACAACAAACACATCCCTGTTTAAGAAACATAAGAGTTGACAGAGTTTAAGCAGCAAAAATAAAGCAGTGTGACGTGACCAGCTGACTTTTCATGACTTTCAGTCTGTTAATGGAAGCTCTTCCTGAATAGTGTCAGTGGAAACCGGAGCTGAGCCAAGATAATAGGCTAAAGAGGAGACGTAACCTCAAATTAGTCCACATTTAGAAACCTGCTGCTGTAAGAGGAAGTGCTGAAATAACACAGGTGTGTTTAGTCTCTGTGTTTTTCATATAAAGAAATATTTAACATAGTCTTCCAAAATCACAGATTATGAATACTTTTATTGGAATACCAAGGATGTTGGACTGGTAGGGCTTTTGTATATTTTTCAGTTTGCTGATCAATTCAGTTTTTTTAAGATTAAGTTTTTAAACTTAATCTTATTTTCTACATGTAAGAAGACACTTACTTAATGGTAGATGTAATGATTAGACATGCACAACATGTACACATTGCATTTAGTCTTAAAGTAGTCAAATACATGTTGATAAGAATGTCACAGTTTACGAAATATCTTATGGAGGATAATGTCATGGTCTGTCATGTTTTAATATTTTCATCATTATTTGTGTTTCCTGTTTTATTTTGGTCACTTACCTCTTACCACTTGCCTCACGCTCATGTGTTGCACCTGTCTCTCATTGTGTTTCCTAGTCTGTGCTTTCCCCTCCTTCTGTACCTTCCATGTGAGAGTTCAAGTGTTTTTCTATTGAGTTTCTAGTGTGTATTGACCTTTGCTTTTGCCTATTACTTACCTTTTTACCTGCTGATTTGGATACCTTTGCCTGTTGGACTGATGATCTGTGTTTCTGATTAAACCCTTGAACTAATTCCTGCCTTGATGTCTGCATTGTGGGTCCTTCATCAGTTTGTGCCCGATAGATAGTCACCAAACTCTGTTGTCCTCTGCTCTACAGAGCTTACTACTAGTTATTATGTCCAATATGTATTATACTCTGTGTTCCTGAATTGTTGTGGTTATGCATGTGGATGAATTGTTTGTGCATTTGTATTTGCAAACTTCCTTGAATCAATAGGAAAGTAATTTGTAGTGAGTTGAGTCGCAAAGTCCAACAAAGTTTATATGATCAGAGTACAAAAAGAGAACAGAAATTCTTCTCCAATCTGACAGTTATAAGCATCCATTTGAATTGGCCAGTTCTGACCTACTGTACTTAAAGACCATGTAAAGTGAATTCAGACATTTTCTTATAAACACATTAAATAGGTCATAAATGTATTTCTAAAAAAAGTGTAAAAAGCATTTCAACCATTTAGATTTGAATTGTGGAGCTAGGCTTCACAAACTGTGTTTCAACATTTCTGTGTTCAGGATTTAGTGGGCGGGTCTGAAAATGATTAGCATAAACCCGCCCCTGCTGCTGTAGAGGTATAAATACATTCAGCACACACTACCACTACTACAGTCTACAGTTAGCCAGTTAGCTGAGTTAGCCGCCGAGCTAGCGGCTGAGTTACCAGCAGAAAGCTCTCAGACGTTTAAGTATCCTATTGTCTATGCAGTGATCCATCATATACGTTTGCACTCAGTTTCAGATTCACCTCCATATGATTATTTGAGACAATATGACAATACACAGGTGTGTTGCTAACCCAATGTGAACCAACATGTTGCAAACTAAGAAACATTCAGCAGTCATTTCAGGTCATTGAGTTTAAGAATGACATTTTGTTTGTCAGTGAAAGGTTGTTACATGATGTACAGCATTAGATGATTTTGACACTGTTGTCTCAGACCAGATTAAGATTCATTTTGTGACTTTACATTTATTTTCAGTGAACTAAGCCTTTTTTCCTCTGCAGTGATTCTGTAGCTGGACAGTCACCATGAGACAAGCTATGGAGGACGGTGAGAAGCACAGACACACACAGACACACACCTGTATGAGCTTCCATTTGAGCCTTATATGCCTAACATTTTCTAACATTAATTTACCCCTAACAAAAAGCTAATTGAATTCTAGTCTTAAACCCTGAACTCAAGTCTAAATCCTGACCCAAGCTTAATTTGAATTTAATCTTGTCTAAAGCCTAATTCGGATGGTATTAGTCCCTCTGTCTCTGTGGGGTCAGACCTCCTGAGTCATATTAATCCCGTCTGGCTCAAACATGTCTGTTTTTCACCTTCTGCTCTGGAGAAACATCCAGCCTCAAACATCTGCTGTGATATTACTATAGACTCCTGTTGACCAGTGTTACACATTGTATTTTGTAATGTTGACGCTTAAGTGTATGATTTCTTTCACTTTTTGGAGGCAGTGGTCATCATTGGATAAAGTCTGTAGCCTTTATCTGAGTGTCCCGGCTGTCATGCTGTTTATCTGTGAAAAACAATCTTCTCACAGCACAGTTTGATGCCACTTATCTTTGTGTTGGCAGAGGGCAGAAAATGCAGTGTTGGGCCAGTGACCTGCTATTTTCCTGCTGTGCACAGAGGTTATTTCCTAAACTTTGGTATCTTGATGAGTCACTGTGTACCATAGTAGGAAGGGAGGTGCAGTAGAGGGTATGGTGTAGTGCACTGCAATTTTGGTGCCAATAATGAGAGCAGGTCGACAGATCAATGTCCTTGTTGTTATGCCCCATCTAGGGGTGTCTGAAACACAACATGAATAATCAGCACAAAGCAAACTCACTATAACAAAAGTTGATTTATTTACAATCCAATCCACCCATCAGTGAGCAGCGGCCAATCAAGCTGTCCACCAATCGTCCTCCTGTTATCACACAAATTAGCTAAACATATTAACAGCGGACAAAATAATATATAAACAGAAATTACTACCACAGTCATAACATTGTGTTCCATAATATGTGTCACTTTTGTTGGTGAGAGCTCACTTAGTCACTTAAAGTTTCTTTTTTTCTACTATCATTCATTACTGGAGTGCGCTGTGACACTTGATGGCAATCTGTGCTGTGAAAGTAGGGCCCTAAAAGTCCAGCCAAAGACAGCCATACAAGCAGGCTGTGAAGCTATAATGCTTGTACAAATTACAAATCCACATGACCTTAGCATGGTATCTACTGTATGGTTATGGTTATAGCAGGTAAACTATAGATATGGTGTATTATGAAGATTTGGCAACTAAAACACTTTGTGTCCCAACATGGATTTGCAATCATTGATGGAAAATGCTGCATTAGCCATAAATCATGAGTTGCAGAGTTGTCCAATATATACTTACCTTGGGGTACTGGGCTGCCTGTCATAAACTGAAGTGGACACAAGGACATTATGGTTCATCCTCCAGGGACCAAATTTCATGGTAATATAAAACATAATATTTTTCAGAACAAAGTTCTGGAACTGATCAATAAGCCAACATTGTCATCCAAAATATATATAAAAATGTTTCTTGTGCTCTCAAACTGAACATCTTCATTTATATCTATATTTTTTCTTGTGCTTTTCCTGCAGGTATCAGTGAGGTGCTTTCTAGTGTGGTAAAGGATGTTGGAGAAGCTGTCAGCAGAAATGTTAGTGGTGCTGAGGTTCTGCATGAACTATTGAGAGCACCGTGGCTGCACGCCCTGCTGAAGGTACAAACTGATCCAACATGTGTGTGCTAAAACACACCTTGTAAACAGTTATTAAAAGGTATTTGTGCATTTATTATGACATCAACAGGTGGATGAGAGCTGGGAATGTGTTATATTATCATCATACAGGACTCTTGTATGTACGGAGATTAGCTGAGACCATCTCTTTCATAAACACTGTAACAAAATGGGAGAAATTTCTATTTCTACAATAACTTTTTCCCTTTGAAAATTAGCATTTAAAAGATTTAAGAATAATCTCCATACAGAGACACTGCCATTTCATTAATACTACATGGCAATGTTAGCCAGGTTCAGGGACATAGCTTTGTTTAGTTAAGTGCCAGGGGTCAATGGTCCCTGAAACAAAGTGAAAGGCATCTATTGTTTTTGTTGACATTCTTAGTCGCTCTTGCATTTTTGAGGGGCTTGGAATGCTTGAAATCTGCAGAACCAGCGAAAATGGAAAAGTTCTGTAGTGCCCACAAAGGCAGGGCATGATGGGATAACATTTGGTGGGATTATTGCTCTCATCATTCATGTTCAAACTAGTAAATGTTTTAAACAGTACTTCAATTGGGCTTGGGTGAGGCACATCAGCTGTAATGCACCCCCTAATTACTTTATACATTTTTTAAGGGAGGGTTGAAAACTCGAACTTTGCACTTGGGCTTGCATGTGGCAAAATGACCTTGACATTTTCAAAGACAAAACACTCCCCCACCCCTGTACATTTGATGTATATGTATGAAAACTGTTTAGAAACTTTAGAAAAAAGTCTCTTGGAGCCATACCTTAAGTCCAACAAGGAGTCAGCTATTTTGCACTACTATCTACTGTGCAGCCACCCAATGATATCATTTCCTGTTTTCTCTCTCCAGATTTATGAGTGCCTGCTGCAGTTCCAGAGACTATCGCCTAGCCCCTTTCTGCCTTATGCCTCAAGACTCTTACATGAGGTTTATACACACACATTACAAAACTGACTCTGTCACTAATCAATAACATTAGACTTACTGAAGAAAATGGTTGCTGTGATCTGTTGTGTGTGTAACTTAAGTCCTAAAAAATGTGCTTTGCTTATAGTTTATTCAGTTGGATGTTTGGTCTTCACTGTACACAATACATTCACATTTATCTGCACATGTGATGTAACATTTATTCATCTGTGCTCACCTTAAATATGACATGCTATTGTGCCTCAAGTTTGAGCTTCTTTGCACTTTGCAGTTTGAGGCTCACCAGGTCAAAGGGTTTGCTGATGTGCTGTCTCTAGTTTTTCTTAGTAACAAGCTTTAGCATTAAAAATGTGTGTTATTGACTGTCTATCTGTTTGTCCTTCTCTCAGATCATGACCATTATGCAGAAGGTCCACTGTCCCTCTGCTGAAGCTAGAGAGCTTTACAGCCTCCTCAGCTCACCACACATCCAGGTCTGTATGTCATTTATTAATATTGGTGCACATCCAAAGCCTGTGTGTAAGCCAGAGAAACAGAATGGAGAAGGGCAGGTCTTGCAGCTCATATTTGATGCTCTATAATAACACCTAGACCTGTCACTGTGTCTCTTAGGCTCTCCTGTCATCCCATGACAGTGTAGCCCTTTTAGACTATGGACCTGTTTTACCCCCTCTGCCTGATGAGATGCCTGAGGATGAGGAGGCCATGAGGATTGTGTGTCTGGTGAAGAACAACCAGCCACTGGTGAGAAAGAGGCATTTTTCATTCTCAATTTAGTTTGCTTTTCTACTGTACGGTTCAGTTTCATGCAGTTGTGAAGTGTATTTGGCTATTTTCAAATCTGTCAGTGCAGTATTCACTATTACCTCTAAAATAAGTAGTAGTAGTTTGGTGATCTATAGTCAAAGTCTTATGAAGCTTAAGGTCTTTATTGCTCTTGACTTAAAGCTTTGGTGACTTAAACTGAGTAGTGACTCTGGTGGTTATAGAAGCCGTACAATAAATGTCCAAAAAGCTCACGTTATTTATTTAATGTGTAATACCGTTGTTTAGAATTGCTGTGGTCACTTTGGGCTCCTATGTTTTAAATTCATGGTCAATATTTATAGATTGATATGTTATTGTCATTGCACATAAGATACAATGAAACATATGTCTCACATGTGACTGGAGATAAATAAATTAATATATTATTACCTTATTACAGCAGCTAGGTTATAATGGTAAAATATTCCCATACAAATTGTTGTATCTCGATATTGAAGCCAAATATCTTGATATCAATATACGATATGACTGATTTCACATTTGTTTGAAATTTGAAGTGTAACAACAGTGGAAATTAAGTATTCTTAACCATAAGAGCATAACAATACTAAATGTATATTACAGTGCAGTTACTCAACAAAATAAAATCACAACAAAGCAATAACTGTCTTAAGCTGCATTGAAATAAAATTCAATGCAGCTTCAATAACATTTTCTGCAACCTCTTCTTTGCAACAATGCATACAATAAAATATTTTGAATGTAACCACAGTGAAATTAAAATAAATACACTTAAAAAAATAGATACGATAACGATATATTGTTCAGCCCTACTTTGAATGTCATTAGTCACGTGGTACATATTTGACACAAACTCTGACACAACATGATGAAACTGTGCTTCACTGGAGTGAAACAAGCTCTGGTATCATCTGTATATCATTACTTATAGCTAGCTGAAATGTTGTTAACAAATGTATCTTCTATGTCACATACTGTTGATACTGAACGCATCTGTAGAAGTTCACTGACAAAGTATTTCATTTGTCATCTGTTGTTGTCAGGCCTGGACTGGGACAAAAATTCGGCCCTGGACTTTTTGGTCCAGACCGGCCCACTACAGTCCATGCTCAGATACTGTGCCAACTCACGTTGATGTACATTTAAACACACAAGCCCTTAATAACAGTAGTATACTGAACAATATCCCTTACATTCTGGAGACTTGAATAGGCTTGAATTAGTTTTAACTGTATAATGTGAAACTGTTGAACAAGCAATAAACCATAAACACTGACTGAAAAAAATATGTAAAGCATCATAGACTACATATATGTTATGGTGTTAGATCAATGTCCTTCATGAACATATTAGACTATAGGCACAAAGAAAGGTGCATGTTGACACTTACAACACTAACTCTGGTGACCTGATTTGAAGGAAGTCATTATAGGTAGAAATGATCAAAAATTGTGAAAGTAGCAGATCTACATGCTCAAACCACATAACATTGCAACATGTGAGTTGAGTGGTAAGCTTGCAGATTTGTAATTATGTGGCATCCTTTGATGAAAATAGTGGTTAATAAAAGCAACTAATCAATTCATCAGGATAGTATGTGAATATGATTGTTTTCCAGTACTTTAGATAACTAGATTTAGGCCTAGTTGTGACACACCACACTATGCAGAGTTTGCTATTTATTATGTTAAGTAAAGTTCATAGACAGTTAGTAACCGTTCTGAACATTTAATGAGTGTTTATCCACACCATGCTGGCAGGATCACACATGCTTAAAACTCTATCATCACTTCCACATGGTGGAGAGTCTTCCTCAACCTGCTCCTGCCCCTTCTTTCCACTCTTTGTGTTAAGCTTAGCTAACCAGACACTGGCAAACCATAATTAGTACCATAAAGCAAATTTTAACCCTGTTTAAACCATTAAAAATATGTAGTTTCTTATCTTTCATTTGCCAAGAATGGAGAAGATCGTAGAAGAAGTGTTGGAGATGGAGTACAAATGATTCGTAGTCGGTGGAGCAGCCTGCGTCGTCTCACATTGGAGCGCCTCATTCCTACAAGGAGGGCATGGTCAAGGGAGGAACTTAGAGCAACTGAAAGTGAAGCCTTGCCCCTTTCAGGACGTGGCTTGTCCCACCCCTGTCTTCCCTGCTATGAGTCAACAGGAAACTGCTGTTTGCGTCCGCAAACAACAGAGCTTTGGAAGAAAGACTTCAACCAATCAGCCCCCTCTGTCTTAAGTTCCACTCCTTGCCCTGGTAAGAGGAGGAAGAGAAAGAGATGGTTAATTAATGTAATCATTTTCCATTCATTCATTATTTGAGCCCTTCAGTCACACAAGAAGCAATACTGAATAAGTAACTAAACAGTTCATTCATTCATTCATCCATCCATGCATATCTGCATTTGCCAATTCCTTTGACCAAAAGTCCATCTTTTCATTCATCCAGTATTTTGACAACCAGTTCCTTCATCAGTTCATCCACTGTGTCATCAAGTCAAAAACTGTGTCTGTGTTGCTTCACTGTTGTCATCAGTTTTTCATCCTGACATCATTTAGCTTATTTCTTTTAGTTTTTCCTGCATGGCTGTTCATTTCAATGATGTGTATTTCCTTTTTTCTTCTGGCTCTGAATATACAAACTTTCTGTCTTTTCTGCTTCTACCTCCTTATATTGAGGTTCATTTTCAGAGAAATCCAAACACTGTGTGGGACAAGGTGATTCTGTCGAGGAGAACAATGACTATGCCTGCCCTCCTCCTCCAGTCCTAGCTTATAGTCTCAGCCTTTCTAACTCCCCTGTCCTTTACAAAAAGGGGGCTACAGGTGGACACTCGAGGAACATCCCTACACCTGGCAGAACCCCCACTTGTCCCGGCATGTACCCTCTTAGAGCCCACACAGCACCTTCTAGTCCTGCAACTCAGCATTCCACTCGGCAGGTGGGAGTTAGCACTCTGCCTACTTCTGGCAGACAGCATGGGGATCAGACAGGACCTCATAAGAGACGCCAAGAAGAGTATCCAAATTGTCCCTCGATGCTCCACTACTCTACCTCTTCATTTCACAATGGATGCCAGAACCAACCAAAACAGTCCCAAAATGAGCAGTGGCAGCAACTGAAACACCATCAGCATCATCCGCCTCCTGAGCTTACCAAGCAGTGTAGCGTGGAAGAGCTTAGGTCCACTGTTCAGACGCTGGCCAGCAGTATTGAGCATGGCACTCATGACGTACGCCACCTCAGTCAGAAGATGGTAGCGGCCACAGAAATGATAACTGACAGCGTGGAAGAGAATGCCCAGGCCCTCAATCTGCTGGCTGAAGTGGTCGACAAGTTACAAGGGCTCATTGTGGCCAGCAAACACCCTGAACCATCACCCCCACGTGGGCCAAGACAGTACCCTCCTCCTCCACCTCCTCCAAGGGTCTCGTCAATCTCTTCAAAAGTAGTCTGCAAACCTCCCACACCTTACCCACGTCACCTCTCGTCGTCCTCTTCTTCTTGCTCCTCCTCTTCGTCCACGTCTGTCAGTTCCTGTACAGACAGCTTTGGAATGTCTAAAAGTCTGAAAGGATTGAATGGAGGGTCCAGAAAGGCCTCTGGTGCCACCCAGATGGCAGGTTGCAGTGGTAGTAATGGGCAGATGAGACTCAACAATGGGACAGTTTCTAGAGCTCCTTTGGAAGTCCAACAAGACTGTAACAAAACAGGCTGCTTGACAAACAAGAAGAAAAAGAATAAGTAGACTGTCGGCTCTGTCATTGCAAATAGACTGAAACTGACTAAAATATCTCTAGTTCATAGTCTTTTATCAGTCTATGAAGATTGTGAGAACATTATTCACAAACAGGAAACCAACTATTAATTTAAAGTACAAAATCATATTTTTAACCTTTATGAGGTAAGCAGACATGAATTCAACTAACACTTTCAAGAGTGTTTTGTCATCAGTGGATCTGTCACTGGAAGGGGAAAGAAAATTAAACATTTATAAAGGTAAAGCAAACTTGTGTTCTCTCCATCCACATTTCCCATTTCATCCAGCTATCCCTACAAGTATGACCATTTCTCACTTTTTTCATCGACTATTTTTTAAATATGCAAAATTTATGCAAATTTATGAGAAAAAAAAACTTGTTGTGGAAGAACTGTAATGCGCAAATTTGTGACTTTATAATGTCAGACAACATCCAAGTTTTTTTCTCTTAAATTTACAATTTTAATCTCAGAAATTCTGCATTTTCTTGAAAATATTACCACGCCTCCTTCAGGTCAGTTTTTTTTTTACCTATATAGTATGGCCCTAATACACCATCGCAAAAAAACCCTATTATGTGATGCATTATTTACACACTCTATCATGTGATACATTAATTATTGAATGTGTTGCCATGACATCAACAGACATTCTGGTGCACTTGATGTGTTTCCATTAGTTTAGTTTCTTCTCACACAGAACAAATTAAAGTGAACCAAAATGCAATGTTCAAATTGATGAGTACACCTTGGGCATGATTTATCAAAAGTACTAAATTGTGTGTGCAGTGCAACAGATGTCACATTTAGTTAGCGTGTGTTTTTCAGGTGATCTACTAAGAATAACCAACAGGTGCAGACAGCAGTATTTAAATGAGGGTTTTGTGTTTTAATGGAGAGTTTGGACGAGCAGTAAGCTGCAAGCATGAAATGAAATGTGATCTCATGGAATTAGAGTTATATTGAGTTACAGCAAAAAAATATTACCAGAAAAATCACTATATGGGAGAATATTAGTGACAAAGTCAATGCTGTTAAAACCAAAAATATTCCACTCCAAAAATATAACACAGGTGGACAAACTCTGTTCTCTGCATATTGTGTCATTGTGTCTCTGTCTCCTCGTCTCCATAGTAACAGCAGGTTAATACCTGTCCTTCAAAGGTTTTATTAATAGAAACAGTTACCATAAGTAAAATCACCTTCAGGTTTGGTAAATCACAATGCTTGTGCTAAATAACATATTAACATTTTCTCCTCCCTGTATTTTACACACTGGGGTTAAAACGCCTCATATTACATATTCATTATGGCAGACATACTAAATGAACAGCATGTATTATCTTACACAGTTGAAATACACAAACCTCAGTGCACGTGTTAGTAGATCAGCTTTTACTTTTCTTTTTACAGGTGATGTCAAGTTTGCACACGTTTTACACACACAGACCTTTACTAAATCAATCCCCCTGTGATTGGGTCTGATTGAACAAACCACTCCAAATGTGTTTTAGTAAAGTGGTTTTGGTCCACACAGGAGTATGAGATCAGTGTTCAGATCATCAGAAACAATTCACACCACGGAGGAAAACAAACTAGAGTACAATTTAACCAGACAAGACAAGACGTTTGAAAACGCTCTTAGTTCAGTTATTGCTGTCATTCTGTTTATCTTTTCATGTCATTAGTGAAGACCACATAAAAGCAACTAGTATTTTATTGATTGATTTATTTGTTCTTTGATTTAATTGGTGGCCAGTAGTGACCAAGTCTGAGACTAACCATAAACCAAAGTCTGGTTTTCTATCTGTTAAAATGAACAGCGTTACATTGACCCCATCTTATCCTCCATCACTGCCCTTTCATTTCCCCTCTATCTATACAAATGTATATAAAACCTGGTAGTTACTGCTACTGTTGCTTTTTCAGGGGGCAACTATAAGAAGGGAAGAGGAGACAGGAGATATTTACATTGCCAGGGTGATTCATGGAGGACTGGCTGACCGCAGCGGTGAGACTGACTTGTATAACACTGTGTGTTTCTGTGTGCATATGTTCACCAGATATGTTCACAGAAAACACATAATAGAAACTGTAATACCACAGATCCAAAACATGCTTTATACATGGTCAAAATGTGCAGTACCAGTGATATTTGTGTTTCTGTGTGTTTATGCATATGTGTCCCAGGACTTCTCCACCCTGGTGATTTGTTAGTAGAGGTGAATGGAAACCCGGTGGTGGGTCTGGAGCCAGAACAGGTCATCCAGATACTGGTAAGGCATCAAGTAGGAGGATGTTTAAAAGGGGAAGAGATTATATATGAAATTTCTAGCTATGACAAATACACACTTTTTGCACAAAATAATTAATAAGTTTTAATAAGTTTAAACTTATTAAACTTTAATAAGTTTACTTTTTTTATTTTTTTTTAAATCAGAACAGCTCTTTGGGTTGTGAAATGTTGGTGTGATCTCAAATTATGTGTTGACTAAAGGTGTCTTTACTTGTAATGTACATTTTAATATTAAAATAATTGACCAATTACTTGTTATTTGTTTGTTTTTCACCCTGTCAGATCAATTCCCAGGGCACTATCCTGTTTAAAGTCATTCCAAATGCAGCTCAGACCAGCAGCACTCAGAAGCCGGTAAGAAATATCCAATTATCCAGTTTAGGAGATACTGACATATAGAGACTGCTCTTATCTCATTAAAAGTACTGTATACATTGATGGACAAACTTTGATTTAAAAGATAAGTCTTTCATGACAACACAAAAATGCCAAATATGGGAATAATTCAACATTTTGGGAAATACACTTTCTTGTGTAAAGTATTTAATACTAAATAGTTTACTCTCTCTCTCTCTCTCTCTCTCTCTCTCTCTCTCTCTCTCTCTCTCTCTCTCTCTCTCTCTGAACTTTACTGTCAGGTTTACATGAGGACGATGGTAGACTACTGCCCCCTGCAGGACTCCTCTATCCCCTGTCCTGATGCAGGAATGACATTCAGCAAAGGAGACCTGCTGGAGGTGGTTGACCAGTCAGATGCACAGTGGTGGCAGGCCAGGAAGCTGTACTGTCCAGTGTCCTATGCTGGTCTGATTCCTTCTGCTGGCATGCTGAAGAGGTAACACCTGACACAACCTGAATATGACTGTAAAATCAGCATTTAGCTGTTACAGTTATTTTACATGGTGCCTGTGGTAACCCAGTAAACCCTGAGATGTTGTATAACCATTGTTTAAGCGATTAAGAAAACGGATCAAATATACATTAAAAACGGCCTACATAACTTTATTTTAAATCGTCACATATTGGACAACATATTCGCTGATACATATATCTGTGATAGGTCAATATCGGCCGATAATATCAGCTTACCAATATATCGGTCAGGCTCTAGTTCTTACCATAATCTGTGAGACTATATACAGTACAGCGCCTATAAAAAATATTCACCCCCTTGGATGTTTTCTACTTGTATTGCTTTTGTCAAGTGAATCATGGTCTATATAATAAAATATATAATAAAAAAAATAATTTACAAAACAACCCACTTAAATGTCAAAGTGAAAACAGATTTCTACAAAGTAATGCAAATTAATAAAAAAATATATAATGTAAAATAAGTGATTGCATAAATATTTACCACCTTCAAGTCAGTATCTAGTAGATGCACCTTTGGCCAATCACAGCACTGAGTTTGTGTGGATAGATCTCAGTCAGGTCTGCACATCTGGACACTGCAATTTTACTCCATTGTTCTTTGAAAAACTCCTCAAACTCTGTCAGGTTGCATGGGGATCAGGCGTGAGCAGCCTTTTTCAAGTCCTGTCACAAATTCTCCATTGGATTGAGGTCTGGCTCTGTCTTGGCTACTCTTGAACATTCACCTTGTTGTCTTCAAACCATTTCTGTGTAGCTTTCACTGTATGCTTCAGGTCATTGTTGCTGGAACATAAATCTTATCTCATGCCAGTTTTCTTGCAGACTGAATCAGATTGTCCTCCAGGATTTCTCTATATTTTGCTGTATTCATTTTACCTTCTACCTTTACAAGCCTTCCAGGGCCTGCAGCTGTGAAGATTCCCCACAACATGATGTTGCCACCACCATGCTTCATGGTGGGGATTGTGTGTTTGTGGTGATGTGTAGTGTTTGCTGTCTGCCAAACAAAGCATCTAGTCTGATGGTCAAAAAGCTCCATTTTGGTCTCACCAGACCAAAGAACCTTCTTCCAGTAGGAGTGGAGTCTCCCACATGACTTTGGGTGAACTCTGATCAAGATTTAATATTTTTTACATTATATATTTAATTAATTAACATAACTTTGTAGAAATCTGTTTTCACTTTGACATTAAATCATTTTTGTAAATTCTGTAAAAAAAAAATGTATTGACCATGATTCGATTTATTAATGTAAACAGTGAGCATTCTGCAGCTATAGGTCTACATTAACAACTTTATATGCTCTTTCTAAAATGGTGATATCTAGTCTGAATGGGTATCTGTTACACATCTTAACAATGCTTCACTTTCAAGATAATCCTAATAATACATTATGTAAGTGAGTATATGCAGTCATTTTTACAGAAACAGAGTCAATACATGTAACAGTATTTTATTAAACAAAACAAAAGCTTCTTGTAGACAATCTCACAATTTTAATTCTCTCTTTATTTTATCAGATGTTCTTTGCTCCGGGGATAATGCCAGTAAACCTATCCTAGTGCTATCTCCAGGATAAGGGTCTAAATCACTAAACTCTTCATGTACAGTAAATTTATAGAACATGCACACTAACTATAAAAGTAAATCTACTCAAAAGCTTTATGTTGGCACTGTTTATCTCTTGTTTCTGTTTCATTTCAAACCCATCAAATGCAACTCTCCCTATAATGACATATATTCTATGTGGAGAGGACAACCATGTATGATGTCTGATTTCAACAAATGCAAGAGTCAATTAAATGCTTCTGTATAAAAATAAAGAGCTAAACGTGCATAGATGTGTTACATGGTGACAGTAAAGTTGCTCTGTATAAATAAGCCACTGATTAGTATTGTAAGTGAAAATGATGGTACAAAAATGTATACAGCATTAGTCATAATAAAAGAGGGATGATTTGGAAACTTCTAGTGTTTCTGGTTCTTCACTTGTGTAAAAACTATGGTAAGAACCACAGTCGATTTTAGGGGGTCCCTTAATGGTCTAGTAATGATTTGCCTAACCTAACTGGACCGGTATATTAACTCAGACTGGGTTCAGTTAGGCTATGAACAGAATATAGTAACTTTACATATTTATACAGTGTGTAGTTGTGTACTTACTCGAGTCCCAAAAACTCTTCATCAGAGCTGCTACTGTGTGCAACTCGTGTCTGAAATACTTCTGATCAACACACACATTTTCCCATACAGCATACAGCATTAACGGGTCATCAATAGTCTATGTATTTTCATTAGCTGCCACACAGCTAGAGCATGCAGTGTGTACTTGACACCACTGTTTACAGAACGTTATAGTTCATAAATGTTATCATTCTTAGTGTGGACGGTCTTTTACATACCTGTGATCATATCCAGATCCAACCTCTCTGCATTTTACTGCTGTGTAGGACACACTGGTGTATAACACACACCTCACTGTTAAATGGAAGAATATTGCTTTTAAGGTGGATCTTATACATCGGTTCTTATGGTATTCTATGTTATTTCTCTCTCTCTCTCTCTCTCTCTCTCTCTCTCTCTCTCTCTCTCTCTCGCTCTCTGCAGCAAACAGAGGGAACAGTGGTGGTGTCAGCCTTTACAGGTTCATACCTGCATCAGACCATGTAAGAACTCATTATTCTCACTAACTTAAATCATCACTTTGTATATACATCACTGTTCACCTCAATCACTACAGTCAAGTGACAGGAGCAATATCTCCTCATCCATCCTTTCTTTTTTTTACTTTTTTTTCCTTACCTTTGGATAGAGCCAGACTAGTTGTTTTTCAACTAGTTTCCAACCTATATGCTAAGCTAAGCTAACTGCTGGAGCTTCATATACGTTGTACAGATGAGAGTGGTATTGATCTTTGCATCTAACTCTCATCAAGAAACTAAATGTCATTTTGTGTCAGTGTGATCTTAATCTGTGTCTGGTATTTTCCAGCTCTTTCTTAAGCTCTACTTTAGATTGTGAACTTGAGTGGAAAACAACAGGAATCACTTTTAACAAGCGTTTCTTTTCTCTCTGTTAACCATGCTGGCCTCAGTGACCATGGCTGATAACGGTGAGTGTGATTTACAACAGAGTCATACACAGACACACTTTACTCATTACATCTACTGTGGAAGTTTTTATTTAAACATTCTATTCAGTAGTTTATGGTCTTTTCTATAAGATTGAGATGATGCTCTGAAACATCTTGAATAATTAAGACTGATGGTAGTTTGAAAATACTGGGAGGGGGTTTTAGACAGTCCAGGTTATACCACACATATGACAACAAGTCTCCTCTTATAGGACCGTTTATTTACCAAAACCTGTCAATCAATCAATCAGTCAATCAATAAATCTTTCTTTATATAGCTCCAAATCACAACAAAAGTCATCTCAAGGCACTTTAGATATAGAGCAAGTCTAGACCATAGACCATTCTTTAATTTAATTAAAAGAGACCCAACATTCCCACATGAGCAAGCATGCAAGCTCTAAGTGGGCAGCCATCTGTCTCGACCGGCTGGGGTTGAGGGAGAGGGGGGGAGGGGGGGGGGGGGGGGTAGATACAGATACATTGAACGACTGATTTCTTATTTCTGTAATCTAAGGTGGGAATCTTTGGGAATCTCACAATTCAATTCCAGTTACTGGTGTCATGATTCGATTTAGAACTGATTTGTTGCTATTTTTAGACTCTTACTTTAGTTACCTGTGTACCAAACCATTCACTTGTGTCCTCTTTTCACTGCTATATGAAACATGGTAGTATAGGTAACAGAAAAGAGCAGATAAACATGTGAGAGTGCAAATCTTGTTTTTCCATCTGATAATGGAATAGAATATTCATAAGTATGTTTTAAACACTTTAAATCTACATAAGGAGCAGGTCTTGTCATTGCCAGACACCATATGTTCCCCTGCATGCTTGGAAGGGGAGAGCAATCTGCAAAATCTTACACACCAGCACCAAGCCATGGCAGCAAATCAACCCTACCATCATCCACCTTCACTGGCTCTCTGTCAAGTCAAACAAAATCCTTCTCCTCACTTACAAATCCACCCATGCCCTTGCCCCCCTGTACTTATCTAACCTCCTCCATCCCTGTAATCCCTTGCCAAGGCTAAGGTCCTCACGTACTGGACAGCTCTCCATCCCCCACACCAGCCTGAAAAACATTTGGGGACAGATCCCTCTTTGTGGCAGCCCACACCCTCTGGAACTCTCTTAGCAAAAAATATGTAACACTAATTGTTCAACGAGGTCTTTGGCCTCCAATAATGCTCATCCTTTTATTATTTCTCAGTTTTTGTTTTATATTTTTTATGTATGCCCACTACGTAAAGTGTCCTTGGGTCTCTTTTGATTATTAGTTTTTTTTATTATTATCATTACACTTCCTTTCTGTCATTAAATGCAAAATGTGCTCAAACACCTGCCTTTTTTCAAGTGAACTACAAAATAACTGTAGTTTGTGTGCACTGTTGTACTGTATCCTCAGTTCCTACAGCAACATTATGGACATTATTACAAAAAAGGATGTTTGGCATTTGTGAATCAATTTAGACTCATAGAAGATGAGATTCTCAATTCATAAGTGAGTCCATTTTTACATCCACCTCTACTGTAATCATTTCTTTCTGTCCAGGCCATCAAGAGATCCTTTCTTAAAGTAATCAAAACATTAGTGATGGGGGACAGAAAGAGAACAGGATTTTGTCCCTCATCTCTCACATTGAAATTGCTGTAGTATAAGTAAGATGTCATTGTGGCCAGTATGGAAAGGAGGAACAATCACAGCAGCAGACCTTGCAGACAATATATACATATATTCACCTGCTATTATTGTTAATGAAATGATAAACAGATTACTGGTGCTATTAGACTACAGTAGATATTTCATGTACTTTCTAATATACCACTGGATCAGTGGGGCAGAGAAACTCGTATGCTGTATGATGTGTATATACAAGCTTCAACTAAAATAGTGTCTTTTCCTCTGTTCCAGAGGACGACCTGACACAAGCTGCTGGCAAACACACCATAGCAGGTAAAATATGTCAGACACAATAATGAATATATGATACAATTATATAGACTTAAATGTATCATCCACCAGTGGGAGTGACTGTTGTCTGTCTTCTTTCCCCAGATCATGAAGACATTTATTTTGGTGGGTAAGTTTGTTCAGACATATGTTAATGTCTGATAAGTTCAACACACAGATAAAAAATATACTGAAGTTACTGTTGAACTGTTTTTCATTCTTTGTGCTGTTGTTAGATTCTGTATCAAAAAAGTAATGGAAATTGATTTTCTCTGAATTGTTTTATGTTTATACATGAGGTTGATCTGCTTAAGAGGTTGTGAATAACATCACTATGTGTGACACTTCTGAAAAACAGGAATTTACAGCAGAATAGTTTGAAAGTTTACTTAACTCAAAGCCAGGTTTACGTGATCAGCCAGGCAGACAAGTAGCAGGCAGGAAGAAAACAGGACTGAGTGCTGGACCAATAAGACTGCGTAGCACATTAGATGATCGAGCAGATGACTGGGAATGTAGTCCTGTGTGTGGGAACAAGTGTGTTGATGAGTGGGAATGTTAGGTGATGAACTGCAGGGCAGGTGGAATTCATTATCTGAATGTTAACCATCGACAGTTTAATATGACTGATTTTTTATGGACACAGAGACATTAGGTGGAATCTGACACCCTTTCACTTTTTTGTGTACGTGGCCTTTTTGCAGATGCCACCCATCTCAGTATAGAAAAGGTGTTTCTATTAACTATCAGCTTTTGTGCTTAATTAAAAGCTGTGTTTAACTAAACCAAGTCTTCTAACGTGTAAAGTGAAAGTAATCCTGAAGAGAGAGTGAAGTTTTTTAATGTCTCCTTCCTACAGATAAGAGTGACTCTGATGTTACTGATGGAATCTACCTGGGTAAGATACTTTTCATTGGTTTGTTTGTTAGTTACTATAGTTTGTATTCTCTCAGTCTTTAGCCCTTTTTAGAGTGGATACATTTCTCTTTGGGAGGTCGGATCATTTTAACATTCCTTACACTGGTCCGTCATTTTTTGAAGGACAATATCAACAACACTGGTAGATGTCTTCTATCATATGGGATTCACGCCAAATGATTGCAGCAATACTTTCCTTGGCTAGCAGCAACAATATCAACACTTTTAATCTACAGTGTGTAGCTCAATGGCAAGCACATACTGCCCCACCTCCATCACTATAGTTGTATGGGTCAGATTCAGAGTTCAAGCATTGTTGAGTCAACCCTGTTCTCAGTTGGGTTTTAATACATTTAATCCATTGTTTGTCAAAATGATTTCAGTATCAAACTGCTTCCCTCTGTGTTGTGGAACATTTTCCCCCATTGGTTTGTAGAGGATGAACTAAAGCCATACAGTGACTGTAACATGTCAAAGACAATTCCAACCTCTGGGCTGCATCTGTGGTGTTGACTCCATTTCAATTCAGGGAGTGAGCTGTGCAGGGTACACAATGTAAAAAGGGATTTTTAGACATATTAGTGGTGTGACTGACCTCTGGACTCATTTTAACAGCTCCAACCTAAGCTGTCAACCATGAAAACAATGCATTCTGTCAAACTATCACTCATATGGCTTACAATTGGCTCAAACACAGCTTTTCCTTTCTTGTTGACAAATCTGAAAACTAAAATAAGTTGATGGACGTAGGACAGGTGTGGGGTTGAGTTGTTAATGACAATCAAGACACATCTCCTCTGCTTTTCTGACATGAATAAGTGACCAATGTTCTTCACTCTCCTCAGCTGGTTTCCGTCGAAGTTTCCGACTGTGGAGGAGGACATCTTATAGGAGGAGACGACAGTCCTGCACCTCCTGTTCTCCAAGTAGCAGTGCTCTGTCCACACCGTATGAGGAGGTGACTTTGTATCAGCGCCCCCCACAGGAGAACCACCGCCTCATCATCCTGGTCGGTGAGTTAGGCTGTTTTTATAATTACCACCCATAACCTACTGTTGCATGGAAACAGTTGTATAACACCTTCAAAGCACAGGCGAGCAGTGCTGACAGCAGGAAGCTCATCGCCCAGGAGGTCCTTTGTAGCCATCAGGATTTACAGTAACAGTATCTATCTATCTATCTATCTATCTATCTATCTATCTATCTATCTATCTATGACTGTGAAGGAGTCAAGTCTGGTGAAAATAAAATAGTGATATCACTGAGTTGAAGGCTTGACAAAAAGCGAATAAGTTAGACTTGAGTTTTTCAAAATATTTTTTCATGTGCCAAATCATTTGAGTAATCTAGGTTTGGGCTCTGTAAAAATGAATGCATTGTCTATTCACTGATTTTTTTTTCCCATTTCCAGTTATAAAAGTATTCCAATACTAAAAACAAGGCATGGATCAGCCTCCTGGCACCAGAAGGTGTAAAATGTGTTTTTTTGTCTATAAGAAAAAAGGAAAAATGTGCTCTTAAGGTTAGGGTTAGGGTTGGGTTAGCCAATGTGCTTTATTAAACCTAAAGAGCAACTTGCTGGTTGGCAACCCGAGTAAATAATGTGTGAAGGAATGTTAAATGTTAAATCTGTCTGCCTTTTTCTTGTACAACTAATAAAATCACACATTAACTTCTTAAATAATCATTTTTGTGAAACATTATGTGTCCTTGAGCAAGATATTTTACACCTAGTTGCTTGGCACCCTCTGTGGTAGCTCCTGTCATCAGTGTTTTGAGTGGTACTTTTTAAGCATTCTATTATATAATTTAGACTGCTGGGGTTGTAGGGTACTATAGATAAATACAATTGTCTGCATACTAGCTATGAAATCTTGTTTACATGTACTTTGTTGTTCTCAAAAGGATTTCTCATCTGTTCTACTCACCAGGTGCTTCAGGAGTTGGAGTTAATGAACTGAGGAAGAGACTCATCAAACTGAACCCCTCGACCTTCCAGGGACCCCTACCTCGTATGTGTCCTCCACAAATTTAACACATTAGCGTCAGGTGTTTCCACATATGTTCAAATCAGTTTGGTTTTAGACATTGTATGACCCCTAATGATAGAATGAAATCTATGAATGAGGTAAGTACAGACATTGATATGCACAAAAAGAGAAAATGAATCAGAACAGCATCTGAGCTACATGGCCAAATTGTGTCTCCTACATGGCTGAATTATTACAATGTACAAAATGAAAGTGATTGTAACACACAATCTTCATTTACAAACTTGTGAAACGTAAAAACTTACAGATATGGTCTTCTGCGGCTTCAATACCAAAATAAAATCTTCCCACAGCTCAACAGACAAAGAAAAAGGTCCATGCCATGTGCTCTCCTTCTCTCAAAACCGAAAGTGAAACTTAACTAAATAGGAGTTAAGACTGCATTTACTCTTGCTTCCACAGGGGCCAGTGTAGCATTAGACAACTTGGCATTCAGAGGCCATGACAACACAATTTGAGGCTTAAAGACCGTGTAAAGTGAATTCAGACAGTTTTTTCTAAACACATTAAATAGGTCATAAATGTATTTCTAAAAAAGGTGTAAAAAGCATTTCAACCATTTATATTTGAATTGTGGAGCTAGGCTTCACAAACTGTGTTTCAACATTTCTGTGTTCAGGATTTAGTGGGCGGGTCTGAAAATGATTAGCATAAACCCGCCCTGCTGCTGTAGAGGTATAAATATATTCAGCACACTACTACTACTACAGTCTACAGTTAGCCAGTTAGCTGAGTTAGCCGCCAGTTTAACCGCCGAGCTAGCAGCTGAGCTAGCGGCAGAAAGATCTCGGACGTAGCGTCCATGTCTCTGGTACAGGTGGTGACTTTGATTGACAGGTGACACTTGGTTTCAGCGAACTCGGCGGGCACTTCCACAGCATTTGGGAGCAGAGAAAGAGGCTGATTTTTACACAACTTTGAAGCCTAATTTCATATATTTGGTGATTTTTTTAATCATTGAAATTTGGCAGGGTGGTTAACAACCAGTGTTGGGCACGTTACTTTTAAAAAGTAATTAGTTATAGTTACAGTTACTTCTTCCAAAAAGTAACTGAGTTAGTAACTGAATTACTCCATTATAAAAGTAACTAGTTACCAGAGAAAGTAACTAAAGCGTTACTTTAAAAAATAATAATTAAAAAAAAAAAGTATATATGTCTGTGTTTTTGGCCACAAGTTTTGTAGTCGCGTGTGCTGTTGAGAGATGCTTCATTAGGTTAGAGTTGCTTGCAAAGGATGCTCTGATACATAATGTACATTTCACATGTATGTTCCTGCCTTTTACTTCAAGGAGATTAAAGTAGTGTCTGTACTTCCTGTTTAAAAACACAACCTTTTCCTCCGAGCTTGCCATTGCTGCAGCTTCTGCTAGTTTGTGTGTGTGAGGCTGCTGTGTGCATGTGTGTGTGCATGTGTAAACACTGTCTCTGATTGGCATGAAATCTTACTCTGCCTTAACCAATCATCATCACGGTTGTCCCGCCCCTCCCTTCTCCGTTCCCCTCTCCAAAAAAAAAAGCAAAAAAAAGGCTTTGCAGCTTTTGTGACTGAGAGCAAAGTTGGATGAGAACAGGTTCACTGAGTAGATTAGCTTCAGTTTGTAACGTGCCTCATTTAATTAAGTAACGTAACGGCGTTGTAACGATGGAAATAGTAATTAGTTACATTACCCGTTACTGAAAAAAGTAACGCTGTTAGTAACACCGTTTATTTAAACAGCGTTATTCCCATCACTGTTAACAACACACTTTTCTGTGGTATGTCAAACTCAGAACACATATTTATTCTAACTTTATACTGACTTTAAGTGCTCTCTGTAGTTTTCTGTGTGCTGAAATGTGGAGAAGAGCCTGAAACACTGGAAATTGCTCCATTCACTCAATCAGACACATGAAAGGGCTAATTGTACTCAGCTGAAAAAACCTTTATGGGTGTGTTTGCATTGGCTTATCATTAGCAAAAATACAGCACAATTCTTGGTGCCAGAAGTGGGTGTTATATAATCTTTGTAGGTTTGGCCCATACTGTGGATTTCAAAGCTGACTTGAGACCGGGTGGATCATAATCTTGAGCTCCAGATAAATAATAAATGTACTGAAAAACACCCAACAAGTGAATACATTTATAAAGATTACAGCTGTTTTAATGTGCTGTTTATATATTGCTATGTCTGGACTTTAAATAATTCCCTGTTTTGATTGGCTGTCAGACACTACTCGTCCAATCAGAGAAGGAGAGCAAACAGGAAGAGAGTACCATTTTGTCACCAAGGAGCTGTTTGAGTACATGGTCTGTAACCACAGGTAGGCTGATTTTTCATTTTTACTACTAACATCATGACTCTTCATTCTTTACATTGAAAACAGCTTATTTTTCTTGTGTGTGTGTGTGTGTGTGTGTGTGTGTGTGTGTGTGTGTGTGTGTGTGTGTCTGTGTGTGTGTGTGTGTGTGTCTGTGTGTGTCTGTGTGTGTCTGTGTGTGTGTGTGTGTGTGTGTGTGTGTGTGTGCGTGTGTGCGTGCGTGTGTGTGTGTGCGTGTGTGTGCGTGTGCGTACGTGTGTGTGTGTGTTCAGGTTTGTTGAGTATGGGGAGCATAAGGGTCATCTGTATGGAACCAGCACTGATGCCATTGATGAAGTGCTGAAACGAGGAAGGATGTGCATCATCGATGTCGAACCACATGTGAGTTTCAATAAGAAGCCAGTCACTGCTGACTCTCTCAACAATTGTAACATCGTACTTGTTTTCAATGCTTACATTGGACATATGATGTGCTGTCCTACTCATTATTACCTATATAAGAATATAAACAATGCAGCACGCGTCTAAATTCAACACTCATTTTTCTATGTGTGTCAGTGAATCAGTGTGTCATTGTCAAGGCTGTTGCTGGCCTATGACACTGCAGCTCTTAACAGTTAGCTGTTATGATGAAGAGAGAGTCAGTCTTCTCCAAAGAGCTCCAGGAGGCTTACTCATTCCTTCCTTCATAAAGTACCCAAAAACAAAAATACTGCCTTCTGCACACACTGAGAGTAAATTTTCTCTCAGGCACATTGTGAATTCTGATATAAAAGATCGTATTAAAAAGGTCAAATATAAAGCAGTGGTTTCCCTGAGAGCTGAGAGCTCCAGAAAAGCAACTTAGAAACTAAAAAGAAAGACTGCAGAGGGTTTGATACATACACTTTGCTGTTTATTAGTAATCACATATATGTTTTGCTTCATTGTCAGTGCATCCAGTCACTGCGGGCGAGGAAGCTGAAGCCCTATGTGATCTTCATCAAAGCTCCCAGCCCAGACAGACTGAGGCAGACTCGGAAAGATGCCCTTATCATCACCAACTACACCATCAGCAGAGCATTCACAGTAAGAGCACTGCCCTCCACAGATCTAAATCTTTCATTTGACCAGTTTTCTCTCTTGAGATCACACATATTTAGAGAATACATGCAGTTAATACACAAGTATGATTAGTATTATTTAGTGCAATACACAGATTTAGATTTAGATAGTGGCAACATGGGCAGCCGCCCAGGGTGGCATCTTGCCTGTTGTGGCACGGGGCTCACACAACAGAAGAAGAAATGAACCGATGGGTTTTCTAGCGCTCATTTGCATGTCACATCAATGATATAATGTCACAATGAGGGTCAGTTAACCTTGTTGCCGTGGGCGCCGTCGGTATAGTTTGTGAACTAGCAGCATCTTTAATTTTAAACACAACAGGAAGTTTTCAAATAAGACATTTTTATTGGGGGTTAGGGTTAGGGTTTTGTGTTTGGATTTAACTGAAAAGAAGAAACGTTGGTTCCAATTAAATAGATTAGTCTGCCTGTAAAGAAAATATATTTGTATAAGGAGGGAGGAAAGGAAAGGAGAGTAGAAGGTTCATAGGATTCAAGATGGCGCCGTTGTGTGTGGCTGGCCGTCTACCTCTGCTACCTTTTCTGTATATTGTCCTGTTTTTATTGTTTTTATCTCACAAAGTGTCATCACTACGATGTATGATCGCCTGAGTCTCTTAAAAATCCGTGATTCTCTAGACATACTACCCATCCAGGACTTTAATGATCAGACAAAGCCACCGCCACCTGTTCTGGCGTTTGTACCCTCTCACTTATTGCGCTTACCTGGTCGGCTGCCTCGAAACAGCCGTCGCAGAAGACGAGGAAAGAGAGTTGGAGTAATATGCCGACTGAAAGCCCACCTGGCTTCGTCCTCCACTTACAATGCTCGTCATCCGCTGTTTGGTCTCTCCAGTGTTTGCGCCAACTACGACATCCGAGGCTCCTTGGATTACTCCTACCGGTGGCTGCTGCCGACTGTACCGGAGGCCGGGTATCCACCTCCCTGCCGCCGACCGGTGAGAATCCGCAGATGGGGCCGCGCGCTGGAGAATCTCCGTCCGGTTAACCGGGCCTCCCAACAGACGGATCAGTGTTTAGTTCACATGGCTCTGATCAACACCAGATCTGTTGCAAATAAGACTTTTATCCTAAACGACTTTTTTACTTCGTACAACTTGGATTTCCTCCTGTTGACTGAAACCTGGCTGAAACCAGGTGAAAACAGCGCGTTCTCTGAGCTCCTCCCACCCAGCTGTTCTTTCTTCAGCTCCCCACGAGTGTCGGGGCGAGGGGGGGGGCTTGCTGCTGTGTTCAATGACAATTTTAAATGTCGGCTTCTTCCCACAGGTACATACTCCTCGTTTGAACTGCAATTGTTTGCAGTGGAGTTTGCAAGTCCTGTGTTGTGTGCTGTTGTCTATCGCCCTCCGAAATATAATATGGACTTTATTCATGAGTTCTCTGAGTTTCTGGCTGACATTCTCCCAAAATATGACAAGCTCCTGATCTGTGGGGATTTTAATGTTCATGTTTGCTGCCCATCTGACCAATTTGCTACTGACTTCAAAAGCCTGTTGGCAACTTTTAATTTGAGTCAATCTGTGGATAAACCAACACACCATCTTGGGCACACATTGGACCTTGTTATTTCTTTCGGGCTCTCAGTTTCCCTTAAAGAGATTTCTGAGACTGTCATCTCAGATCATCTCCCTATCATTTTTGAAGTGATAGTCCCCCAACCAGTTAGCAA
This sequence comes from Scomber japonicus, assembly GCF_027409825.1. Lineage (NCBI taxonomy): Eukaryota > Metazoa > Chordata > Actinopteri > Scombriformes > Scombridae > Scomber > Scomber japonicus. The sequence continues at coordinate 32,241,049 of NC_070588.1, forward strand.
GCCCCTTGCTCCATCCCGTCAGCGGCGTATCATCAGTCCCTCCACGGCCAATGAATTTATTGCTGCTTTCGATGATTCACAGTTTTTTCCCTTGAGCGGCTTTGCTTCCCCTCTCTGTCCTGATCAATTTCTTTCCTCCTTCCACTCCACCTGTACTGGGATTCTGGACTCTATTGCCCCTCTTAGGCAAAAATCTGCCAAGCCAAGAGCCGACCCCTGGTTGAACGACACCACCCGCGCCATCAGGCGACGTTGCAGGCAGGCGGAACGCAGATGGAAGAAGGACAAACTGCATGTGTCTCTGGAGATCTTAAGGGACTGTCTCACTGATTATCAGAGAGCCGTACGTGAAGCAAAATCTCAGTACCTCTCTAATATTATTTCTAGCAGCAGTCATTGTCCCAAGGTGTTATTCGATACAATTAACGCTGTTGTTAACCCATGCACTTCTGCTGTGACTGATGTATCAATAGCCACTTGTGAGAATTTTCTTCATTATTTTATTGACAAAGTGGATTCTGTCAGAAAAGACACCAGTAAGAGAGTTACTTTGAGTTCAAATAAGCCTGTTGCCCCAGCTCATTTTGCTGTGTTGTGATGATGTGATCAGTTTGAGCTGGTTTCTCTCTCTTCTCTCTGTGATGTAATGAAATCTCTGAAACCTACTAATTGCCCATTGGATATCGTCCCTGCCAAACTGTTGAAAATGGTTTTTAATACTGTGGGGCCCAGTCTCCTGGCTTTTATTAACTCCTGCCTTAGATTAGGAACTGTCCCAGCTGCCTTTAAACATGCTGTGGTCAGGCCCCTTCTTAAAAAGCCTAATCTTGACCCCTCAGTGTTATCAAATTTTAGACCTGTTTCCAATCTGCCCTTTCTTTCTAAGGTTTTAGAAAAAGTTGTTTTTATACAATTACAGTCCTTTCTTGAGGATAACTCTGTTCTTGAGAAGTTCCAATCTGGGTTTAGGTCTCGTCACAGCACCGAGTCTGCACTGTTAAAGGTGCACAACGATATCGCTTTGTCCGTGGATGCCAAGTGCCCTGTTGTCTTAGTGCTGCTTGATCTCACAGCAGCTTTCGACACGGTGGACCATGCAGTTCTCCTTTGGTCTTAGCAATTATGTTGGCATTCACAGCACTGCATTGAAGTGGTTTGCGTCTTATCTGTCCAATAGAACCTTCTCCGTTATGGTTGGTGACCTGTCCTCTTCCAGTGCTCCTCTCTCCTGTGGAGTCCCACAAGGATCTATACTTGGCCCTATCCTCTTCTCATTGTACATGCTACCACTTGGGTCAATTATAGCCAGGCACAACCTCTCTTTCCACTGTTATGCAGACGATTTACAAATCTATCTGCCAGTGAAGCCAAATAGTAACAGTGCACAATGTTCTTTGCTTGACTGTATTGCTGATATTAAGCAGTGGTTGGCCCAAAATTTTCTTCACTTAAATGAGGATAAAACTGAATGCATTGTGTTTGGGGATACTGTGACGGCTGGCTTTGGCACCTTGTCTTCAAAGTTCAGTTCAACTGTCAGAAATTTGGGAGTGACCTTCGACAGTTATCTAAGGTTTGACAAACAAATTAACAATGTTGTCAGGACTAGCTTCTTCCAGTTGCGCCTCCTGGCCAAAGTTAAAATGTTTTTAAGCCGTCACGACCTTGAGATAGCCATCCATGCCCTAATAAGTTCCAGGTTAGATTATTGCAATGCACTTTATGTCGGCGTCTCCCAGTCTTCCCTCAGTCGCCTCCAACTTGTGCAAAATGCTGCTGCCCGTCTTTTAACTAACACTAACAGACGTGTGCACATCACTCCTATTCTTAACTCCCTACATTGGCTTCCTGTCTTTTATAGAATTGATTTTAAACTTTTAATGTTTGTTTTTAAAGCTCTTAACGGCCTCGCCCCACCGTATTTATCTGAGCTTTTAACTGTCCGTAATCCTGGTAGAGCTCTGAGGTCAACAAACCAACTCTTGCTGGAACGGCCCAGGTCAAAGTATAAGCATTGGGAGTAACCGAGCCTTTTCTGTCGCTGCCCCCCCAGGCTCTGGAATAAGCTCCCCGTCGAGATGCGTACTATTACTGACCTGGGCCTCTTCAAGTCCAGGCTAAAAACGCACTTTTTTAGGATGGCTTTTAACACCTAGTAGTATGACACTTTCATTTTATTTTATTTTATTTTATTTTATCTTATTCTATCTTATTCGATTTTGTTGTATTTTATTGCTTTCACTGTTATTTTATTGATTTTATTGTTTTTAATTGTTTTTATTTTTCTCTTTATTTATTTATTTATTACCTGCTGTAAAGCACTTTGGTACACCGCAAGGACTGTTTATAAAGGGCTGTATAAATAAACTACATTTACAAACTACATTTGTACTTTGTACCCTATAGCAGTTCACAAAGTTAAAAAAAAAACAAGACAATACATTTTTGGGGGGAATTTCAATACTTAACTTGTCTCCTTCTGCAGGAAGATGACTTTGTGGAGCTGGAGGAGGCGTCCAAGCTGATGGAGGCCAAATACAAACAGTTTTTTGACAGTGTGCTAGTGAATGATGACCCGCAGGATGCCTGCATGCAGCTCTGCTCCATCATGCAGCAAGCACAGGACGAACCACAATGGATACCTGTCAGCTGGAACCGAATGGAGTAGAGCAGAAGAGGAGAGGAAAGGAGAGGAGGAGAAGAGAGGAAGGATGTGGGAGGAAGATAGAGGAAAAGATTTGACAATAGAGGAGCAGGAGAGATGTGCATTGATGAATATAAAGGAATGAGAGTGAAAGAGGAGAATATTGAGTCAGATAAAAACATGTGGAAGAGATGTGATGTGTAGAGAGAAGACCTGAATGTAGACATTAGTAGACATTAAGAAGAGGATGTTATGGCATGATGGAGAGAAGAGGAAAACTAATAAACTCCAGTTTATAATGTGGAAGTCATACAGATATAAAGTGTCTCTATTCATTCCAAATTACAAGCACCAACTTGATCAAAATCTTTCTGTCATCATGTTACAGTATCTCACATGTTCTACTCAAAGCTGCACTTTAAAGTTAAAACCTTCAACATTTGTATGTAATCAAACCTCCTATGAATGCTCTACCTTTAGTCAGGAGTAGCCAGTCATTGTGTTCTCATTTGTTTCCTAAGGCCTGTATGTAAAAATACTTAAACACAGAAAGGCACTAGGACCCCTCCCCCATGCCTGGGAGAGGACCCCCCTGAAACCCAGGTAACACCTGGGATTGTCATCCCTCATTGGCTGAGTGACACCCAACGTCACTTCCAGATGCTGATACATTTTTGTCTAGCGGAAACACAGCCATATCCACCTCTCCTGTTCACACATGGTGAGACTCTGAGTGCGCCATTTTGGAGCCACTCGCTCCTGAACACACAAACCCCCCACGCATTTGCACCCACACACACACACACACACACACACACACACAACCCCTTCACACACATACTCTCATACAGCCTGTTTACTTGTGTAGACAGTCATACACATCTGTAAATGTATAGTGGCAGAATAATTTATAACAATACATTGACCAACTTGTTAACCACTTAACACACGCCCCTGTTTTTTATGTTGTTAGCCTAAACGACATGCCCAAGTTGTGAGCAGCACAGATCCCACATAGTTTGAGACTCAGAGATGTGTCTGGTATCATTGGAAAGGAAACACTCTCAGGATTCTTGTAAAAGTGTCTGTGTGATTCTGTGACTTACTGACAAAGAGTGGCAGAGGTTACAATGATGGGGTTGTTTACTCGCCCATAGGTTTGCCTTTACAATGACATGTGTACAGACATTCAGGGACCTCTCAGCAGGATATAGACACAATGAGGCCACAGCCACAGGTCTTGGCTTCATGCAGTCCAAATTTGGAGTCAAAAGACCAAAAGATGAATTTTTCAGAATTATTTTTCAACAGGTATGTCCATGCGTTTTCCTCAGGTCCTTTTTGGAGACTCCAAATGGACACTTGGTTACCAAAGCTGTATAACCACAATCAAACACCTATAACTTCACATCCGCTTTCCCTACAATCAAAATCTTGGTCTCTAATGAAAGCTGACGCCATATTATTATTATTATTATTATTATTACATATAATCATATTTTTTTGTTTGGCCATATCTATCTATCTATCTATCTATCTGTTTATTTTGGTATAAGTCATATGTCAAGTCGAAGAAGAACCAACCGTGTACCAAAATGCCGAGTGCGTAATGATATATGGTTCAACTCTTTTACGCACCGGGCGCACGCCGGTTACGCTTGGAGTTTGTTTATGGACAGCCAAACATAATAGCTTAGTGTCATACACCGTTGGAAACCTCTGACTATTGGCTAAAAGGTTATCAACTTCATTTCACCGAATATTTCCATAGGCTGGAACAGCTGTCAATCAAAGCCATGTCGTCATTGTCGTCGGTCACATGTCCTCATTGGCTTTGGAGACATGTACTGCCTAATCCTAAACACAGATTGGCTTGTGTGTGGTGTCGTCAGAAGCAGGAGAGGCTCACGGTCGTAAACATCTAGTCACGTGTACTCTGAGATGCACGTGCAGGTCAGGAAATGACATAAACGGACCGTATATGGTTTGTTATTTGTTTTATTACGTTACGTGTTGGACTAAATACATGTTGACATATTGAGGAAAGTATTTCGGTTTTATGGAAACGGATTTCATATTTCACAAGAATGGATACTTGGCAAGCTGTACAGAAAGTCCTGAGTCATAAGATGATCGTTGTGGATAAAGAGAAGACTTTGAAGGTATGTAGCATTATAGCTTTTCTTTACTTAGCTCAGGGGCTAGCCGAGCTAATCGCTAATACTATTACGGCTGTGAGCAACAATATAAGTCGTGAGTGGTCTTGAATGAATCAGGACAATCTAAGCTTTCCAACGATGTACGGCATGAATATATATGTTTAAGGGTTGGTGTTTAAAACATCCAGAAGAACTTGTGGCTACCTCCTAACATCCGTCCCGTCCCGTAGACGGAACAGCGTGCGTTAAGTGGTTAATAAATTGTTTAAACACATTCCTTTCTACTCTTACATATATGGTGGTCTTGTAGCAAGGCTATCACCTACATTATGGTTTCGAGTGACGACTAGGCTCCTACATGTTGGTGTCCCTGTGATGAGACTAGATCCAATTCCTAACATTATGGTGTCCTCTTCATGAGGCCCTTATTGCTAGTTCTAACATTATGGTGCTCCGTAATCAGGCCATTATTCCCAGTTACAATATAATGGTGTCCCCTTCTTGATAAGGCTATTATGGTACTACATTTGGTGTCCCCTTAGTGAGACGCTGGTTCTTAAGCACAACACAATGATGCCCCGTGTGAAGGCACTACACTTCTATATGAAGCACTATTCATTGTTAGTGGCAGAGTCTGACATTCTCATGCAGGATTCATATTGCATTCCTACAAGTAAGAGATTCACAGGAATAGTTTGGGCTGTGCTACAACCTGCTTTTATAAATAAGAACAAGAGTTTGTCTTAATGCCTTATTCTGTCTCCAGTCAGAACCACTGAATAAACCCAACCAAGGGTGAGAGAGATAAGGCTTTAATGCAGCCCATGGGACACATTGTGCTCTGTCTCTGTGCAGCAGAGGTGGAAAGAGTACTGAAATATTTGACTCAAGTAAAAGTACCACTACTTTGATGAAATTTTACTTGAGTACAAGTAAAAGTACTGGTCTAAAAATATACTCAAGTAAAAGTAAAAAGTAGCTTGTTAAAAAAATACTTTGAGTAAAAGTTACTTAGTTACTTTTATAACGGGGGTGGGTGGGTGGGGGTGGGGGGGGCTGTAGGACAAAGTGATGGCTCATAAATCTCTAACTAGTTGTTTTAATTAAAGATAAAGGTATACATTTACAAATTCAGCTTCAATGACAAAATATGTCGACACACAACATTTAAAACATTTATGGAGGTATGTCATTTTAGTGAAGACCATCCCATAAAACATTTTCAAATAACACAACCATTAAATTGAAGGTGGCATAATTGTGGATTCTGTAAACCCGGAGCAATTTTAGACTTGATTTTTTGGTTTTTTTAACACCACTAAATTTGATCTCAGCACCCCTAAACATAAATAATAAACCCTCCATAGTCTCTAAATATTGTGTGGGAAACACTGAATGATTATTGGGTTTTTTTAAAAACACTTGCAGGGCATTGAATGTCAAATTCTCATTAGGAGCTGAGCCCCTCTAAAGCTCTGATCCTAGTCCTACAATCACCCTGTTGTAAACCAACAGTCATACTGCATATCTATGAATCACTATGGGTCAAAGTCACAAGAGCAATAACTTTTCTTTAAATTACCCAAAGAAGACCAAACTTTTAAGTACCCATGTTTAAAAGGCTGTGCCCCTGTGCAGCTTTCGCTCAATTCTCTCATTTCCGACGCTGTCCTTTTTACATGAACGCATCATGCTCAATGCCTTGTCCTACACCTTTTTACAGTCTATGGTCCTACACGAAGAGTGAGACAGATGACAGCACAACGTCTAATGGACATTTCTTTTAGAGTTTGTTGTGTTGTGTTAGAGTTTATATGTCGCTATGAGAGCTAGCTGCCAGGTGTAACAGGCTGCATGAATGTTAAGTCATTGTATTATGCTGGTTAATGATTCTGTACGATACTCTTTGCTTTAAAAAAACATTCGGCCAACATTTTTTACTCAGTAACGGATGTGATTTAAAATGTAGCGAAGTACAATACTTCACACAAAACATACTTAAGTAAAAGTAAAAGTACAGATTTTTAAAACTACTTTAAAAGTACACAAAAAAGCTACTCAATTACAGTAACGCGAGTAAATGTAATTCGTTACTTTCCACCTCTGCTGTGCAGCATATAATCCAGAGTAACTACTTGTAATTTGATCTCAGTGATATCATCCTCACTGTTCACTGACAACTATATGAAGTTGCTGCTAATGCTAATGCTAATGATGAATGCTATGATGGAGCTTTTAGGATTGTCTTGGTTATGAGATGATTGAAGGGATAGAAACGAAGAAAAAAAGGTTCTGCTACACAAAATTGTATCCAGTCTGGACTTTTCTTTGCTGTTTATGCTAAATATCAGATAATCTGACCACTTTGGGCCTGAACGGTTATTCATATAAAACCATATTGGACATTTAGAGAGGAAAATCACTGCTAACAACTCACAGATAACCCCAGAAATGCAGCCCAAAAGAGGCTGGAAACCACTTTGTTTGTTAGGAGATGAGGGTGAATGTGTATTTATCTGTGCTAATAAAGACTGAAATAAAATCATGTCAGTCTATATGCCTTCTTCTCTTCTAAAGGTTGCACACACACTCACACACCTCTCTCTCTTTGTCAGGTTAATCCTTTGCTTTGCAGGGCAGATGTAGCTCAACAGATTTAACAGGAGGATTAGGATCTTGTGCCTGCCTCATTCAGATTTACAGTCATCTACACAAACAGCAGTGGGTGCCTGTCAATGTAACAAAACTTAACACCATATGGGTATGCTGGATAAGTATAGCATAGAATTATCCAGCATAGTGCTATAATGCTACAGTGCTATACTGTCTTGAAATGACACAAACCTAAAAGGAGAGTACTAAGTTAAAGTGTGTTTGGGTGAGAGGGAAATATAAAAGTGTGTATGGGTCACATGTAAAGGTACTTTACATAAGTAGCATTCATTGTAACATTAATTAATTACTGAATTATTATTTTAAAAAGTACAACAATAATTATTAAACTTTTATTATATAATTATACTGTTAGCACACTCTATTTTGCATATGTGTGTGACGGCCTAATAGGATCCAGTGTGTTGATCTGCTTTCTGTGTTGTGAAGGTTTTACCTTTAACCTGTTAACCTGAAACAGAAGCAACAATCTGCTTAGTTTCTGCTGTTTTCTAGATTTGCACTGACAAAGTGTTTGAGGTGTAAAATAGGAGGAGCTTCTTCAGGAAGTAAAAGTTGTTGTAAAAGTTGGAGCACATCTAGGGATGGCATCTCTTACATTTGAGTCATCAGTACAAAAGATGCACTAAAGTTTAAAAAGAAAAAACATCTGGTTCTTAAAAATAGCAACATTTTGGACATTAAATCTTTGGGGTAGTAGTTAATTGCAACCCTCACAGTGCATCCAATCACCAAGTTCAAAGTTATGTTACGTGCAGCCCTAACTTCAGGCAGAAACCAGTGTTTATGCTGTTGAGA